>NC_134884.1:185000-365000 GCF_041734735.1 Babylonia areolata
GGTCAATTTGAGGGTCTGACTCGTGTGTCCTGTATTGTTAATTGTTAATCATCAATCATTCAGTGCTTCAGACTTTGGGTCCTTCAACTATAATTTGAGATATCCAAGATTTTGTTTGAGACACCCAAAATTCAGAGATGCAAGATTCCATCACAGAGAGAAGTGGTTGGATGTCAGTGGTGTGAGATGAATTGTAGAGCTGGCTGTGTGTTATCAGCAAAATCAGTATTGGTGACAGAATGTGCTTCAGGACATAGGTGCTGGGTACACAGTATAAAAAAAAACAAAAGACCAAAGATGGAACCTTGAAACACCCCTACCAGCTGGGTTGCAGATTCAGAACAGAGGACAGAGATATGTACCCTCTGTTCTGTCAGAGGTATGTGACTTTCAGAAGAAAAAGACACAACTGTGAATGCCATACACATTTTCAGATGATGCAGGAGAATTTCATGATCAAATGCCACACTAACATCAAGCAGGGTAAGAAGGAAACAATTGATGGATGGGGTAGTGCTGTGTGGTCAGTGCTGTGTGGGCAGTGCTGTGCTGTGTGGTCAGTGCTGTGTGGTCAGTGTGGTCAGTGCTGTGCTGTGTGGTCAGTGCTGTGTGGTCAGTGTGGTCCGTGCTGTGCTGTGTGGTCAGTGCTATGTGGTCAGTGCTGTGCTGTGTGGTCAGTGCTGTGCTGTGTGGTCAGTGCTGTGTGGCCAGTGCTGTGTGGTCAGTGCTGTGTGGTCAGTGTGGTCAGTGCTGTGCTGTGTGGTCAGTGCTGTGCTGTGTGGCCAGTGCTGTGTGGTCAGTGTGGTCAGTGCTGTGTGGTCAGTGCTGTGCTGTGTCGTCAGTGCTGTGCTGTGTGGCCAGTGCTGTGTGGTCAGTGTGGTCAGTGCTGTGTGGTCAGCGTGGTCAGTGCTGTGCGGCCAGTGCTGTGTGGCCAGTGCTGTGTGGTCAGTGTGGTCAGTGCTGTGTGGTCAGTGCTGTGCTGTGTGGTCAGTGCTGTGTGGTCAGTGCAGTGTGGTCAGTGCTGTGCTGTGTAGTCAGTGCTGTGTGGTCAGTGCTGTGCTGTGTGGTCAGTGCTGTACTGTGTGGTCAGTGCTGTGTGGTCAGTGCAGTGTGGCCAGTGTTGTGTGGTCAGTGCTGTGCTGTGTAGTCAGTGCTGTGTGGTCAGTGCTGTGCTGTGTGGTCAGTGCTGTGCTGTGTGGTCAGTGCTGTGCTGTGTGGTCAGTGCTGTGTGGCCAGTGCTGTGTGGTCAGTGCTGTGTGGTCAGTGTGGTCAGTGCTGTGCTGTGTGGTCAGTGCTGTGCTGTGTGGCCAGTGCTGTGTGGTCAGTGTGGTCAGTGCTGTGTGGTCAGTGCTGTGCTGTGTCGTCAGTGCTGTGCTGTGTGGCCAGTGCTGTGTGGTCAGTGTGGTCAGTGCTGTGTGGTCAGCGTGGTCAGTGCTGTGCGGCCAGTGCTGTGTGGCCAGTGCTGTGTGGTCAGTGTGGTCAGTGCTGTGTGGTCAGTGCTGTGCTGTGTGGTCAGTGCTGTGTGGTCAGTGCAGTGTGGTCAGTGCTGTGCTGTGTAGTCAGTGCTGTGTGGTCAGTGCTGTGCTGTGTGGTCAGTGCTGTGCTGTGTGGTCAGTGCTGTGTGGTCAGTGCAGTGTGGCCAGTGTTGTGTGGTCAGTGCTGTGCTGTGTAGTCAGTGCTGTGTGGTCAGTGCTGTGCTGTGTGGTCAGTGCTGTGCTGTGTGGTCAGTGCTGTGTGGTCAGTGCAGTGTGGCCAGTGTTGTGTGGTCAGTGCTGTGCTGTGTGGTCAGTGCAATGTGGCAAGTGCTGTGTGGTCAGTGCAGTGTGGCCAGTGCTGTGTGGTCAGTGTGGTCAGTGATGTGTGGTCAGTGATGTGTGGTCAGTGCTGTGTGGCCAGTGCTGTGTGGTCAGTGCAGTGTAGTCAGTGCAGTGTGGTCAGTGCTGTGTGGCCAGTGCTGTGTGGTCAGTGCAGTGTGGCCAGTGCTGTGTGGTCAGTGTGGTCAGTGATGTGTGGTCAGTGCTGTGTGGTCAGTGCTGTGTGGTCAGTGATGTGTGGTCAGTGCTGTGTGGCCAGTGCTGTGTGGTCAGTGCAGTGTAGTCAGTGCAGTGTGGTCAGTGCTGTGCTGTGTGGTCAGTGTGGCCAGTGCTGTGTGGCCAGTGCTGTGTGATCAGTGTGGTCAGTGCTGTGCTCTGTGGTCTGTGCTGTGTGGTCTGTGTGGTCAGTGCTGTGCTGTGTGGTCTGTGCTGTGTGGTCAGTGCTGTGTTTTTGTGGTCAGTGCTGTGTGCTCAGTGCTGTGCTGTGTGGTCAGTGTGGCCAGTGCTGTGTGGTCAGTGCTGTGTGATCAGTGTGGTCAGTGCTGTGCTCTGTGGTCTGTGCTGTGTGGTCTGTGTGGTCAGTACTGTGCTGTGTGGTCTGTGCTGTGTGGTCAGTGCTGTGTTTTTGTGGTCAGTGCTGTGTGCTCAGTGCTGTGCTGTGTGGTCAGTGTGGCCAGTGCTGTGTGGTCAGTGCTGTGTTTTTGTGGTCAGTGCTGTGTGGTCAGTGTGGTCAGTGCTGTGTTTTTGTGGTCAGTGCTGTGTGGTCAGTGCTGTGTGGTCAGTGTGGTCAGTGTTGTGGTCAGTACTGTGTGGTCAGTGCTGTGTGGTCAGTGCTGTGTGGCCACTGACCTTTGGGCATGGAGCGGATGAAGCGGAAGACAGGGCTGGAGTCGAAGAGTGGTCTGGCGTGGAAGAAGTGTAGTTCAGGCAGAAAGGGCCTGCCCTCCCAAAGGGAGTCATTGACTTCAGCCTGCTTCCATGCCATCAGATGTTGGTTCACCAACCTCTCCTTCTCGTTCAGCATCTGCAAGTTCAAACATCATCTCCATCATGATCGTCTCCTTCGTCATCACTATGGTGATGCTGCTGCTGCTGATAATGATGCTGCTGATGCTGATGATTCTGCTGCTGATAATGATGATGCTGATGATGATGATACTGATGCTGATGATGCTAATGCTGATAATGATGATGCTGATGATGCTGCTGATGCTGATGTTGATTATGCTGATACTGATGCTGTTGATGCTGCAGCTGCTGCTGCTGATGATGATGATGCTGATGATGATGATCATGCTACTGCTGCTGATGATGATACTACTACTCTTACTACTACTTACTACTACTACTACTACTAAGAACATTCCAGCTTGACCAGAAACATCAGTATGCCCTTTTCCAATTTAACCGCTTGAGAAATAAAGATTTGCATAACAGCATCAGAGTACACATACACATACACACAGACACACACAGACACACACACACACACACACACACACACACACAGAAACACACACACACACACACACACACACACATACACACAGACACACAGACACACACACACACACACACACACACATACACACAAACACACACACACACACACACACACACAGAGACAGACACACACACACACACACACACACACACCACACACACACACACACACACACACATACACACACACACACACACACAGACACACACACACACACACACAAACACACACACACACACACACACACACACACACACACACACACACACACACACACACACGCACTAGTACAGTGCAGTACTGTGCACCATACCTGCCGAGCACCCAGTCTCATGGACTGTTCCAGTTCCACAACATGTCTTCTCTTCTCCAGGTATGTGTCACTGGTGTGTACAGTGTGCAGGTCGACTGCAAGGGCCATCACTGCCATAATCAGCACGTCACCATACCGCCACTGCCTTCTGTCTCCGTGTACCATTCCCACTGTCTCCATCTTTCTGTGCAACATTCCCACTGTCTTCATCTTTTTATGCAACATTCCCACTGTCATCTTTCTGTGCAACATTCCCACTGTCTTCATCTTTTTATGCAACATTCCCACTGTCATCTTTCTGTGCAACATTCCCACTGTCTTCATCTTTTTATGCAACATTCCCACTGTTATCTTTCTGTGCAACATTCCCACTGTCTTCATCTTTTTATGCAACATTCCCACTGTTGTCATCTTTCTGTGCAACATTCCCACTGTCATCTTTTTGTGCAACATTCCCACTGTCTTCATCTTTCTGTGTAACATTCCCACTGTCTTCATCTTTCTGTGCAACATTCCCACTGTCATCTTTCTGCAACATTCCCACTGTCATCTTTCTGTGTAACATTCCCACTGTCTTCATCTTTCTGTGCAACATTCCCACTGTCATCTTTTTGCAACATTCCCACTGTCTTCATCTTTCTGTGCAACATTCCCACTGTCATCTTTCTGCAACATTCCCACTGTCATCTTTCTGTGTAACATTCCCACTGTATTCATCTTTCTGTGCAACATTCCCACTGTCATCTTTCTGCAACATTCCCACTGTCTTCATCTTTCTGTGCAACATTCCCACTGTCTTCATCTTTCTGTGTAACATTCCCACTATATTATCTATGGAACATTCCCACTGTCTTAAATTTCTGTGCAACAGTCCCACTATCTTTATCTTTCTGTGCAACAGTCCCACTATCTTTATCTTTCTGTGCAACAGTCCCACTACCTTTATCTTTCTGAGCAACATTCCCACTGTCATCTTTCTGTGCAACAGTCCCACTATCTTTATCTTTCTGTGCAACAGTCCCACTACCTTTATCTTTCTGTGCAACATTCCCACTGTCTTTATCTTTCTGTGCAACATTCCCACTGTCTTCATCTTTCTGTGCAACATTCCCACTGTCATTGTTCTGTGCAACATTCCCACTATCTTTATCTTCCTGTGCAACATTCCCACTTTGTCATCTGTGGAACATTCCCACTGTCTTCATCTTTCTGTGCAACATTCCCACTGTCATTGTTCTGTGCAACATTCCCACTATCTTTATCTTCCTGTGCAACATTCCCACTTGGTTATCTGTGGAACATTCCCATTGTCTTCATCTTTTTATGCAACATTCCCACTATCTTTATCTTTCTGTGCAACATTCCCACTGTCATCTTTCTGTGCAACATTCCCACTATCTTTATCTTCCTGTGCAACATTCCCACTGTGTTATATGTGGAACATTCCTACTGTCTTCATCTTTCTGTGCAACATTCCCACTGTCTTCATCTTTCTGTGCAATATTCCCACTGTTGTCATCTTTCTGTGTAATATTCCCACTGTCATCTTTCTGTGCAACATTCCCACTGACATCTTTCTGTGCAACATTCCATTCCCACTGTCTTCATCTTTTTATGCAACATTCCCACTGTTGTCATCTTTCTGTGTAATATTCCCACTGTCATCTTTTTATGCAACATTCCAACTGTCATCTTCTTTCTGTGCAACATTCCCACTGTCTTCTTCCTGCAACATTCCCACTGTCTTCTTTCTGCAACATTCCCACTGTCATTTTTCCGTGTAATATTCCCACTGTCATCTTTCTGTGCAACATTCCCACTGTCATCTTTCTGTGTAATATTCCCACTGTCATCTTTCTGCAGCATTCCCACTGTCATCTTTCTGCAACATTCCCACTGTTATCTTTCTGCAACATTCCCACTGTCATCTTTCTGCAACATTCCCACTGTCATCTTTCTGCAGCATTCCCACTGTCATCTTTCTGCAACATTCCCACTGTTATCTTTCTGCAACATTCCCACTGTCATCTTTCTGCAACATTCCCACTGTCATCTTTCTGTGCAACATTCCCTCTGTCATCATCTTTCCCACTGCCTTCCTCTCTATGTTCAACGTTCCCACTGTCTTTACCTGTCTGTGCAACATTCCCACAATCTTCATCTCTTTGTGCAACATTCCCACTGTTGTCAACTTTCTGTTGAACATTTCCACTGTCTTTATCTTTCTGTGGAACAATCCCACTGTCTTCACCTTTCTGTGGAACAATCCCACTGTCTTCAATTTTCTGTGCACCATTGCCAGTACCTTTATCTTTCCCTGTAACATTCGTACTGTCTTTATATTTCTGTACAACATTCCCACTGTCTTTCTCTTTTTATGCAACATTCCTACTGTCTTCCTTTTAATTTTTTATGTAACATTCCCATTGTCTTCCTCTTTTTTATGTAACATTTCCACTGTCTTCCTCTTTTTTATGCAACATTCCCACTGTCTTCCTCCTTTTATGCAACATTTTAAGCAACATTCCCACTGTCTTCCTCTTTTTATGCAACATTCCTACTGTCTTCCTCTTTTTATGCAACATTCCCACTGCCTAACATTCCCACTATCTTCCTCTTTTTATGCAACATTCCCACTGTCTTCCTCTTTTTATGCAATATTCCCACTGTCTTCATCTTTTATGCAACATTCCTACTGTCTCCATCTCTCTCTCTCTCTCTCTCTCTCTCTCTCTCTCTCACACACACACACACACACACACACACACACACACACACACACACACACACTAACTCACTCACTCACTCACTCACTCAAGCTCTCTCTCACATACACACATCTGTCATCACCATTGTTTCAACAATTACCTCCCCTTAAACATTTAGCAGAAAGAGGGGCAGGTAAGAAATGTGACTTTCCGTTCAGCCAAGCAGATCTCAGAAGGGCAGTTAAGAAATGTGACTTTCCGTTCAGCACAAGCAGATCTCAGAAGGGCAGGTAAGAAATGTGACTTTCCGTTCAGCACAAGCAGATCTCAGAAGGGCAGGTAAGAAATGTGACCTTCCGTTCAGCACAAGCAGATCTCAGAAGGGCAGGTAAGAAATGTGACTTTCCGTTCAGCACAAGCAGATCTCAGAAGGGCAGGTAAGAAATGTGACTTTCCATTCAGCACACGCAGATCTCAGAAGGGCAGGTAAGAAATGTGACCTTCCGTTCAGCACAAGCAGATCTCAGAAGGGCAGGTAAGAAATGTGACTTTCCGTTCAGCACAAGCAGATCTCAGAAGGGCAGGTAAGAAATGTGACTTTCCGTTCAGCACAAGCAGATCTCAGAAGGGCAGGTAAGAAATGTGACTTTCCATTCAGCACACGCAGATCTCAGAAGGGCAGGTAAGAAATGTGACTTTCCGTTCAGCACAAGCAGATCTCAGTTTTCTGTTTTGTTTTCTCAATGAGACGTCACTGCTTTTGGACAAATCTCTATGCACTACACAGGCCACATCTGCTAGGCAGACGCCTGACCAAGGGTACTGTAACCCAGTGTGCTCAGTCAGGCTTGGAGTGCATGCTTATTCTGTGTACCTGTCTGAGTGCATTTCTTCAACAGAGTGCAACACTGATGTCGCCATGGGTTCTTTTTCAGTGCGCCAAGTGCATGCAGCACATGGGATCACAATCAACTTATCGTCTCATTTGAAAGACAAGACACTCAGTCTGATTTTCCAGCAAACTTGTGAGAAAGGGCGAGAGCTGGATTCGAACCCATTTACCCAAGGATGGACACTGTAGGCCTATAAGCATGTAAGTGTCTTAGCCATTCTGCCATGTGAAACTGAAAGGCACAGGCAGAAAGAGCAATACTGGGGAAAGGTAACCCTCCGCTTTAGGACAAACAGAAAGATCACCTCCCCTTTAGGACAGAAAAATTACATCCCCTTTAGAACAGAAAGATTACCTCCCCTTTAGGACAGAAAGAAAGATTACCTCCCTTTAGGACAAAAAGAAAGATTATCTCCCCTTTAGGTCAAACAGAAAGAGGTACTGTAAAGAAATGTGACCTCCCATTTAGGACAAACAGAAAGATGACCTCCCCTTTAGGACAAAAAGAAAGATGACCTCCCCTTTAGGACAAACAGAAAGATGACCTCCCCTTTAGGACAAACAGAAAGATGACCTCCCCTTTCGAACAAACAGAAAGATGACCTCCCCTTTAGAACAAACAGAAAGATGACCTCCCCTTCAGGACGAACAGAAAGATGACCTCCCCTTTAGGACAAACAGAAAGATGACCTCCCCTTTAGGACAAACAGAAAGATGACCTCCCCTTTAGAACAAACAGAAAGATGACCTCCCCTTTAGGACAAACAGAAAGATGACCTCCCCTTTAAAACAAACAGAAAGATGACCTCCCCTTTAGAACAAACAGAAAGATGACCTCCCCTTTAGGACAAACAGAAAGATGACCTCCCCTTTAGGACAAAAAGAAAGATGACCTCCCCTTCAGGACAAACAGAAAGATGACCTCCCCTTTAGGGCAAACAGAAAGATGACCTCCCCTTTAGAACAAACAGAAAGATGACCTCCCCTTTAGAACAAACAGAAAGATGACCTCCCCTTCAGGAAAACAGAAAGATGACCTCCCCTTCAGGACAAACAGAAAGATGACCTCCCCTTTAGAACAAACAGAAAGATGACCTCCCCTTCAGGAATAACAGAAAGATGACCTCCCCTTCAGGACAAACAGAAAGATGACCTCCCCTTCAGGACAAACAGAAAGATGACCTCCCCTTCAGGACAAACAGAAAGATGACCTCCCCTTTAAAACAAACAGAAAGATGACCTCCCCTTTAGAACAAACAGAAAGATGACCTCCCCTTCAGGACAAACAGAAAGATGACCTCCCCTTTAGAGCAAACAGAAAGATGACCTCCCCTTTAGAACAAACAGAAAGATGACCTCCCCTTCAGGAATAACAGAAAGATGATCTCCCCTTCAGGAATAACAGAAAGATGACCTCCCCTTTAGAACAAACAGAAAGATGACCTCCCCTTTAGGACAAACAGAAAGATGACCTCCCCTTTAGGACAAGCAGAAAGATGACCTTCCCTTTAGGACAAACAGAAAGATGGCCTCCCCTTTAGGACAAACAGAAAGATGACCTCCCCTTTAGAACAAACAGAAAGATGACCTCTCCTTTAGAACAAACAGAAAGATGACCTCCCCTTTAGGACAAACAGAAAGATGACCTCCCCTTTAAGACAAACAGAAAGAGGTGCAGTAAAGAAATGTGACCTCCCCTTTAGGACAAGCAGAAAGATGACCTCCTCTTATTACCTCCTCTTTAGGACAGCCAGATAGATTAGATCCCCTTTAGGACAGCCAGAAAGATTACCTCCTCTTTAGGACAAACAGAAAGAGGTAAAGTGGGGAAACTTGGCCTCCCCTTCAACACAAGCAGAAAGACGGACAGTTAACAAGGTGGCCTCCCCTTCAACACGCACAGAAAGACGGACAGTTAGCAAGGTGGCCTCCCCTTCAACACAAGCAGAACGACGGACAGTTAACAAGGTGACCTCCTCAAAACACACACAGAAAGACGGAGAGTTAACAAGGTGGCCTCCCCTTCAACACAAGCAGAACGACGGACAGTTAACAAGGTGGCCTCCCCTTCAACACAAGCAGAAAGACGGACAGTTAACAAGGTGGCCTCCCCTTCAACACAAGCAGAAAGACGGACAGTTAACAAGGTGGCCTCCCCTTCAACACGCACAGAAAGACGGACAGTTAACAAGGTGGCCTCCCCTTCAACACAAGCAGAAAGACGGACAGTTAACAAGGTGGCCTCCCCTTCAACACGCACAGAAAGACGGACAGTTAAAAAGGTGACCTCCTCAAAACACGCACAGGAAGACAGTTAAAAAGGTGACCTCCTCAAAACACGCACAGAAAGACAGTTAAAAAGATGACCTCCTCAAAACACGCACAAAAAGACAGACAGTTAAAAAGGTGACCTCCTCAAAACACGCACAGAAAGACAGTTAAAAAGATGACCTCCTCAAAACACGCACAGAAAGACAGTTAAAAAGGTGACCTCCTCAAAACACGCACAGAAAGACAGTTAAAAAGGTGACCTCCTCAAAACACGCACAGAAAGACAGTTAAAAAGATGACCTCCTCAAAACACGCACAGAAAGACAGACAGTTAAAAAGGTGACCTCCTCAAAACACGCACAGATAGACAGACGGTTAAAAAGATGACCTCCTCAAAACACGCACAGAAAGACAGACAGTTAGAAAGATGACCTCCTCAAAACACGCACAGAAAGACAGACAGTTAAAAAGGTGACCTCCTCAAAACACGCACAGAAAGACAGTTAAAAAGGTGACCTCCTCAAAACACGCACAGAAAGACAGTTAAAAAGATGACCTCCTCAAAACACGCACAGAAAGACAGACAGTTAAAAAGGTGACCTCCTCAAAACACTCACAGAAAGACAGACAGTTAAAAAGGTGACCTCCTCAAAACACGCACAGAAAGACAGTTAAAAAGGTGACCTCCTCAAAACACACACAGAAAGACAGACAGTTAAAAAGGTGACCTCCTCAAAACACGCACAGAAAGACAGTTAAAAAGGTGACCTCCTCAAAACACGCACAGAAAGACAGTTAAAAAGATGACCTCCTCAAAACACACAGAAAGACAGACAGTTAAAAAGGTGACCTCCTCAAAACACACAGAAAGACAGACAGTTAAAAAGGTGACCTCCTCAAAACACACACAGAAAGACAGACAGTTAAAAAGGTGACCTCCTCAAAACACGCACAGAAAGACAGTTAAAAAGGTGACCTCCTCAAAACACGCACAGAAAGACAGTTAAAAAGGTGACCTCCTCAAAACACGCACAGAAAGTTAACAAGGAAGATGATCTTCTCAAAACACGCACAGAAAGACAGTTAGAAAGATGACCTCCTCAAAACACGTACAGAAAGACAGTTAGAAAGATGACCTCCTCAAAACACGCACAGAAAGACAGTTAAAAAGATGACCTCCTCAAAATACGCACAGGAAGACAGTTAAAAAGGTGACCTCCTCAAAACACGCACAGAAAGACAGACAGTTAAAAAGTGACCTCCTCAAAACACGCACAGGAAGACAGTTAAAAAGGTGACCTCCTCAAAACACGCACAGAAAGACAGTTAAAAAGGTGACCTCCTCAAAACACACACAGAAAGACAGACAGTTAAAAAGGTGACCTCCTCAAAACACGCACAGAAAGACAGTTAAAAAGGTGACCTCCTCAAAACACGCACAGAAAGACAGACAGTTAAAAAGATGACCTCCTCAAAACACGCACAGAAAGACAGTTAAAAAGGTGACCTCCTCAAAACACGCACAGAAAGACAGTTAAAAAGATGACCTCCTCAAAACACGCACAGAAAGACAGACAGTTAAAAAGGTGACCTCCTCAAAACACGCACAGAAAGACAGTTAAAAAGGTGACCTCCTCAAAACACGTACAGAAAGACAGACAGTTAAAAAGTTGACCTCCTCAAAACACGCACAGAAAGACAGTTAAAAAGGTGACCTCCTCAAAACACGCACAGAAAGACAGACAGTTAAAAAGATGACCTCCTCAAAACACGCACAGAAGGACAGTTAAAAAGATGACCTCCTCAAAACACGCACAGAAAGACAGTTAAAAAGGTGACCTCCTCAAAACACGCACAGAAAGACAGTTAAAAAGGTGACCTCCTCAAAACACGCACAGAAAAAGACAGTTAGAAAGATGATCTTCTCAAAACACGCACAGAAAGACAGTTAGAAAGATGACCTCCTCAAACACGCACAGAAAGACAGTTAAAAAGATGACCTCCTAAAAATACGCACAGAAAGACAGACAGTTAAAAAGTGACCTCCTCAAAACACGCACAGGAAGACAGTTAAAAAGGTGACCTCAAAACACGCACAGAAAGACAGTTAAAAAGGTGACCTCCTCAAAACACGCACAGAAAGACAGACAGTTAAAAAGGTGACCTCCTCAAAACACGCACAGAAAGACAGACAGTTAAAAAGGTTACCTCCTCAAAACACGCACAGAAAGACAGTTTAAAAGGTGACCTCCTCAAAACAGGCACAAAAAGACAGACAGTTAAAAATGTGACCTCCTCAAAACACGCACTTAGGACTCAAAACACGCACAGAAAGACAGACAGTTAAAAAGATGACCTCCTCAAAACACGCACAGAAAGACAGACAGTTAAAAAGGTGACCTCCTCAAAACACACAGAAAGACAGACAGTTAAAAAGGTGATCTCCTCAAAACACGCACAGAAAGACAGATAGAGAAAAGGTGACCTCCTCAAAACACGCACAGAAAGACAGTTAAAAAGGTGACCTCCTCAAAACACGCACAGAAAGACAGTTAAAAAGGTGACCTCCTCAAAACACGCACAGAAAGTTAACAAGGAAGATGATCTTCTCAAAACACGTACAGAAAGACAGACAGTTAAAAAGTTGACCTCCTCAAAACACGCACAGAAGGACAATTAAAAAGATGACCTCCTAAAAATACGCACAGAAAGACACACAGTTAAAAAGTGACCTCCTCAAAACACGCACAGGAAGACAGTTAAAAAGGTGACCTCCTCAAAACACGCACAGAAAGACAGTTAAAAAGGTGACCTCCTCAAAACACATACAGAAAGACAGACAGTTAAAAAGGTGACCTCCTCAAAACACGCACAGAAAGACAGTTAAAAAGGTGACCTCCTCAAAACACGCACAGAAAGTTAAAAAGATGATCTTCTCAAAACACAAGCGGAAAGAATGAGCACGAGACGAGTGCCTTTCTTGTATTAACTCACCAAACCACCACACCACACCAAACCGCCACACCACCCCACACCACACCACCACACCAAACCGCCACACCACCCCACACCACACCACCACACCAAACCGCCACACCACACCACACCACCAAACCGCCACACCACACCACACCACCACACCAAACCGCCACACCACCCCACACCACACCACCACACCAAACCGCCACACCACCCCACACCACACCACACCAAACCGCCACACCACCCCACACCACACCAATCCGTCACACCACCACACCACTGACGACTGCGGGCGTGGCCGCAGGAAGAGTGCAGCAGATGGGATCTGTTGTTTTGGAACACAGAACACAGCCTGTCGCACCAGTTGCACGTCAAACCAGTGTGTCAGTTCGCGCCAAACACACGCACACACATCTCACTGCCATCGACGTTCTACGTTCGAACAACACAGCACAGTATCCTGCAGCTGGCTCAGAACAGCTCAAAGGACACGCTCCATTCACAGCACAGCTCACAGGACACGCCTCATTCGGTTCAGCCAAAGGTCGCTTCGCTCGCTGAACGGGGAACGCGAAAACACAGGCCCTGTAGGGCATTCGTAATCAACACAACAACACACCGCACACTGGCACCACACACACACACACACACTCACGCACAAACGCACGCATGCACATTTACACACGCGCGCGTGCACACACACACACACACACACACACACACAACCACACACACACACTGACACAACACAACACAACCACACAAACACGCACAGTTTTTGTCAGAAGTTGTGTGGGGGGGATTTAATTTCCATAATTTATTTGATGGGTTTTTACAACAAATACGATTAAGAAGACTGACGGCGGCAGAACTATAGGACGGTTCGAGTGAACGTGAGTGTGTACGTGTGTGTACGTGTCATGGGTTCTGATGTGTGTGTGTGTGTGTGTTTGCGGTGTGAGTGCTCGTCGAGTATCCGCCGGGTTCACTGAGTGTCACCCACCCCATGCACCCCCCTTCTTTTTAGATGTTTTTATTTCAGTGATTTGCCTTCCAGGCCATATGCATCTTTGTATCTTTCACTTCAGTACATTTTCGTGTATTCATATATGTTTGATTCTTATATATATATATATATATATATATATATATATATATATGTGTGTGTGTGTGTGTGTGTGTGTGTGTGTGTGTGTGTGTGTGTTCTTTTTATTTTTATTTTATTTATTTTATTTTTATTTTTTTACAAACTTTATGTGGGATCTCAAGGCCTGGCCATTACGTTGAGTTTGTGCGAAGATCAGGTGCCTGCTCATTTCTTCTTTTTTATACTATGTAGCACCAGATGTATTAGCGTATATGGATCAGTCCGCACGCTTACAGACCCTCTTGAAACTGGAACTGAAACGCACACGTGCGGATAGACGAATGACCATGATGGTCGCCAACTCGCTCTGATGTTAAAAATACGATCTAACCAGAGCGAGTTGACAGCCATTTTGTTTTAGTGGCCCTATTCGTCAAGGCACATGTGAAACTTAAAACACACACACACACACACACACACACACAAACAAACAAAACAAATAAGTACAGTTTCTCCCGTTCATTTTTGTCGCCAAGCTTTGGGTAAGTCCAGGATCAATTTTAGAGGCGAAGTTCTTTTATTCGTTTATTTTTTATTCCTTATTTCTATCTTTTCTTTTTAAATGTTGGGTTTTAATGGGGGGGGGGGTAATTTTTTTTTTTACCGACAACAAAAATTCGACTTCCGGAGTGATGTCCCATGGTCATCGCAAACAAGGTTGGAAACACTGTTACCTGTTTGTGGGAACAGGGGTAAACTACATTGCTTGTCTGTCGATGTCATTTAACTGTAAAATCTGACCAGGCTTTGGTCACAATAAACGGGTGTGCCGACTTTTAATTCAGAAGAATCCAGGACGAAAGCGTTAAACTTGTGGCTGTGAGTTTGAACTGGAGGCCGTGTGACGTTTTTGCAGTTCGGACCAGTTGTGAGAAACGAGTTATCCGGTTATGGCGACAGACGACTTCACGAATGCAAAAGCGGTTGCGGAACGATGGCTTCTGGAAAACAACAGTAAATTCCAGTTGCTATCAGTTGATGAGAAGGAAAACCAGCTTGTTTTTGGAAATCCTGATGTTCAATCCTCGTTTATCATCAACTGCCCCAGCACAGGAGAATCATGGGTAATTAAGTTTTAGTTTTGAGAAAGACAAATCATTTTCAGTTTCAAGCAAGTGTGAGAGAGCATGGACAGATCTATTCATCAGGTTCAGATTCAGGTTAGGGGCGATGCCAAGCATCGTAGCCTTGCGGCGGCTTTATACGCCCCGTCGATTTTCGTTTTGTTTTTTATTGGGGTTTTTTGGTCAGGTACTCCCAAGCCCAGTAGCTACTTTCGTTTTCTCCGCACACGCGGGTAGTAGTTTGCACATGACAGGAATCAGACCCCTGCCGGAGTCTGCACTAGTGGGTGACGGTAAGTATGTTACTTAAACGTAATTTTAGGAAGAAAATTATTACTGCTACTTTTTACCCAAAGGATTCCACAAATTGATGCCACATACATGATTGTAGACACAATCTCATTTAAGTCATGATCAGCATCTGGCGACAAGAGGCGCCTCTTCCCTTTGACAGAGAAGGCAGTAAAAACTGTAATACAGTCAGGATAATCACAAAACTCGGATGTTATGAGTAAAATTTTAACTTTTCAGTATTTCCTCTCTACACTCTTTTGTTTCTGGTGTTTTCTGGGGGGTTTTCACTCTGCTGTGCCCAAGGTGTAGAGATGGGGCCCAGCAGGGTGATACTTCAACATATCACAGGCAGGCTTACTTGAAAATATAAACCTTTTATGTTGACCTTTGCAGTTAATCTCTCTCTCTCTCTCTCTCTCTCTCTCTCTCTCTCTCTCTCTCTCTCTCTCTCTCTCTCTCTCTCACGCGCGTGCACACACACACACACACACACACATATCAACACATGCATACACACACAAACTCAATCACATACACACATGCACACACACTCTAGCCCATGCTCTTTCTCTTTCACTCTCTTTCAGTAACAGTAGCAGACACATGTCAAGACTGATCAGTGAAACCAACAGACACAGATAAATAAAATAACTTATTTATTTTTTAGGCTAATTCCTGAAATGTGAAACCATATGATAAGCCAACAGATTATGGGCCTTCATCTGAACATGGGTCAGAATTCACTAGAAAAGCTCGCCTTGTGTAAGCCAAAGCTTCAACACGTGTAATGAAAACTAGCCTGTTTGGGGAGAACACTTGAGAATTCACATTATTTCGTAGTTAACAACATTGTGTAATCTCCACGGAAATGTCTTGAACAAACACGGAAATGTTCACTGGTATTTGCAAATGTCACTGTGGACTGTGGTGCACTGGATAGCTGCAACCCATGCCTACTTCTTTTGTCTTGTCATTTCTTCAACCTGCTTTCCTGCTTTAGTTTTCAGCTTGGGAATAGTTCGATAAAAGTCAAACCCAGTGGGTCCCAAATCACTACAGTATCCTTGGCTTGTACAGCTGATAATGCAGCAAGTATCTGGCATCGCTCAGTATCCTAGTAGAGACGATTGTAGTCAGCAAGGCAGAGCAAGGGAAGAAGTCGCGTGGGTTGACTGTGTTTACATTCGTTGCGAACGACAAAGTGGCGCCCAGTCCCACAATGCACCATGCGTGACATCATCTTCTCATGCCCTATATCAGAGCTGTGCAATGTGACCTTCATCATGTTCATGCCAGCTGCCAGGTGTTGACATCTGTCAATCAGTGTCAGTCAAAAAATAGCCTGTCAGGGTGTCAAGTCTGTTGATTTGTTTATTGTCATCTGTATCCAAAATCAGTTCTGTCCAAATCAAATCAAATCAAATCAAAAACACTTTATTAATCCACATGGAAATTAAGTTGTGCAATCACAGGCTCATTGTAAACACTGGCATAAAATCATGCGCAACATAAGAAGAGATTAAAACTAGTCAAATAAGAATTCCCAATAGCTGACGATATACTAACCCCCCCACTCGCCACACACACATACTCATGTTAAGACAATAGGGTATTGCACAACAATATTAACAAATGAAAACATCCAACAAAAAAAAAGGGCATAAGATTACTAAAAATGACATGCGCGCACGCACGCACACACACCCACACACACATACACACACACACACACACACACACACACACACACACACACACACACGTTAAGACCATAAGGTATTGTACAACAATACATAAATAAAAACATCAAGGGAATAAATCGTATATATAAGTAAAATGCACACACACACACACACACACACACACACACACACACACACACACACAAACAACGTATGCATGCACATAACATATGTCACGCCAATAAGATTAGAACATTAACATTAAGATACATGAAATCCAAGTAAAATAAGAAAATATTTAAAAATCACTTCCGATCACACACACACACAAATGCTTGCTTGCCCGTGCTCACCCGCTCAGTCCCACATGCACGCATAATGTCTGCTCCCATACACTCGTCTGCTGGTGAAGTTCAGGTGTTGCTGTGGCGAGGGGGCTTGGGGGGTGGGAGGGTTCACTTAGTGTATTGGATGTTTTGATTGTGTGCGCGAATGGCTGTAGGAATAAATGAATTAATGTATCGAGATGTTCTTGCGCGTGGAGCTCTAAACCTACCACTTATGTCTGACCTTCTGCTATTAATGTCATCATGTAGTGGGTGTCTTACGTCGGTCAAAATTGTTATTAGTCTGTCAGTCAGTTTTCTATTGTGCATGTCGCTAAAGGTGTCTTGTCTTATACCCACCACCCCACCCGCTTTCCTAATGACTTTTTCCAACCTGTCTTAAAAGTTTCAGTTTGGAAGAATCAACAATGCCTTTGAGTGAAAGTGATAAGGTTACCATTGAAAACTGTTTCAAGGAGAAAGGCTGGGGTGGATGAAGGATCGTAAGGAATTTCCAGGCAAGGGGTGGAGTCATGTCACTGTAAATAGATTTATCGCTAAAATACACGCTATAGGGTCAGTAGCACGTAAAATTGGCAGTGGGAGACCAAGACTGCATGTTCGGAGGAGATCAAGGACCGTGTTGAGGAACTGATTCAATCCCAGGAGGAGAACCCAGGGACCCACAAATCTCTTTGAGAAGTTCCAGCGATTTACAAGTGAGCAAGTCTTCTGTGCAAAGAATGGCGAAAGAACAGGAGCTGAAGCCCTTCAAGAGGATACAGGTATCAAGGAGGGACCAAAATGTTAGAGGGAAAAGAAAAACTTGCTGCCGTAACTTGAATGACCTGCTACTCAGCCACTGATGTGAAAAGGATCATTTTCACAGACGAGAAAGACTTCATGTTAGAGATGTTAAAAATCGCCAAAACAATAATGTTATGGGAAACAGAAATGAGAAATTAAGCCATCTCGAGAAATTAAGCCATCTCGCCTCTATCATGAGACTTCTAGATTTAAAAAAAAGATAATGGTTTCAGTTGGAGTATCCTGGAAAGGAGAAACAAATATTCATTTTATTGACACTGATAGAGCCAAAGTTAATAGTGAAAGCTACATTCAGTTATTGAATGACAATCTTCTCCCGGATTGTAGGTGTCTTTATCATAGAAACAGTTATGTGTTTCAGCAAGATAGGGCTCCTTCACACACAAGTTGGGTAACCCAGGCCCATCTGGAGGAGGCTACACCAGAATTCATCAAGAAGAATGAATGGCCTCCACAAAGTTCTGACTGTAACCCAATGGATTATGCCATATGGGACTCTCTGAAGGAGAAAGTTTACCGGGGAGTGAGACAAATTGACCGAGCAGGCGTTAAAATTAAAGGACAGGATAATTATGGGAGGAGATATCGGTGGAAGAAATACGTAAAAGCTCTTTCTGCTTGGAAAAAACAGCTTCCTTTAGTCATGGAGGAAGATGGAGGCAACATTGAGTATAAACTGAAATAAGTGACTCAGTTTGGAAGAATCAACCATGTGAGTTAGTGAGTTTTCCTTTGACACAGGATTTTTTGACATGCTGTTTTGAATTTTACAACACTCGCACAATTTGCATCCAAACTTTTAGATATAGTGCAGGCTTGTTGATGATATCCTAAGGTTACTGTGTGAAATTTTTCATTGAAATCGGTGTCTCTATCACTGAGAAAATATTTTTTCAAAAAGCGGTTCACTTTTGGGGGGACACCTGATACACACACACACACACACACACACACACACACACACACACACAAATGGAAAAGCTCTACTTAGAAAAATACAACTTGAAAAGATGTGTTTTGAGTGCTATCTTGAATGCGGGTGTTCGGGTATGACGAATGTGTGAGGGCAGTGAATTCCACTGTTTTGGTGCAACAAAAAAGGAACGTTCACCATAAGTTCTTTTCAAATTCTTGGAATAGACAGTGTGCACTTGTCATTTGAAGAATGGAGTTGTCTGGATGGTGAATAGATGGACAGTAGATCAGAAAGATAGACGGGACAAGAATCAGTAAAGAAATTGTGACAAAGGACTGAGAGTTTGTATTGTATTCATGCTTGAATGGGGAGCCAGTGAAGGGAAGTGAGTAGGGGAGTGATGTACTGACTTTTCCTAGCATAGAGTGTGAGTCGTGCTGCAGAGTTATGAACTTTTTGAAGTTTGTCAGCATGGTGTTGGTGCAGCCAGCAAGAACCATACCACCTGGCCAGGGGGTTGTTCATCTGTGTGTGTGTGAATTGCCTACAGTACATTTTCATAAATTTTATACAACGTATGTTTCTGTGGGGAGTGTTTAGTAAGAACTGTTTAATTACGTAATATTATGGATATTTTCAAGTTAGTTTGCTTTGTTAATCTGTGTGCATGCATGTGTGTAAGTGTGTGCCCCTGTGTGTGTTTAAATTGTCTACATTTTTATTGTTATTCATTAAGTTATTGTTATTTTTATTTCATGTTGTTAACTTTTTTTATATCTGACACATTATTTGATTCATTATATGGCATGGTCTCTTTTAATTGTTAATGTTATTTCTTACATATGTTTCAAATAATATACATGTGTATGTTTGTGGGGGGGATGTTTGAATGATTTTAGTGCTATTGTAAAGTGCGTAAAGCTTCAAGAATGCATGCAAAAGCAACGTGTCTAAATAAATTAATAGATTTAGAATAACAGACACCGCATCCAAGGTAGGCGCTTTGCTGACTTTGTCTCCAACAATATTGTTTAGAGGTCAGCCTGAAACGATAACAAAATGTTAGAGGTTCCAGACGCAATAACAGAACAATATCAAAACTAATTGCTTGTAACAGTTTGAGTGAGGATCAGCTGCTGGCCAGGGTGCAGGACCACCATCAAAGTGAAGAAGCATGCATGCTGTGGAGTTATTCTAAACACACACAGCTACAACCCTCCATTGTGTATGTGTGTAGCTGACCAGGCTCCTGCAACATAATGCATCAAAGTAAAAGAAATTAGAAAGTCTTCCACTAAGGCTTGTTCAGTTGTTGAAAAGAGAAATATATATGTTGTTTTGTTTTGTTTTTTCATCACCAAGGGAAAATACAGCATCCCTCCAATTGAAAGCAACAACAACAACAAAAATCAGGATGTTGATTGTGGCTACTCAACTTGAAAAAATATATAAATCAATTTTAAGACAAGCACTTGTCATGTATGTTATCAACCAGTGCATAGTTGACATAATTTTTTCCTGAGTATTGTCTATAGATCTTGTACAAGAACAAAAAAAGACAGCAACACATAATGCATATCAATCTGTCATGTATTCCTTGGTGGTGAATTGCATTGAGAAGCCATGGAAGTACTTCTTCAGCATTTCCCTGATGTTCGTTGGTACATGGTGCATCTCGAGAGCCAGTTGGATCATCTCATGAGGAACTGACCCGTACACATTTGCCAGATCCAATCATACCACGTCAAGGTTCTTTTTCTCTGCCTTTGCTCTTTGGATTGCATCCCAAATCATTGTGGCATGTTCTACACAGCCAGGAACTCCAGGGATGCCACCTTTCTGGACTGACACATCCAGGTACTCATTTTCTGTGAGGTATTTTGTCAGTCTTGCAGCCATGACAGAGAAGAAGATTTTTCCTTTGACGTTCAGGAGCAATATTGGTCTGAACTGGCTGATGGTACTTGAATTCTGCTCTTTCGGGATGTACACGCTGTCAGCTATCATCCACTGGTCGCTGATCTTCAGGTTCCTCCATGCTGATCTTATCACTCTGTGGAGCCACTCAAGGACTTCAGGCCATTTCTTGTACAGCAGGTATGGTATTCCATTTGGGCCTGGTGATGATTTGGCCCTGGTTTTCTTGACCACTTTCTGTACTTCCTCAAGGGTTGGTGGTTTATCGCTGAGCTTCTTCTCTGGTTTCCTGGGTGAACCAAACCCTTGAGATCTAGTGGTTTCTTGCTTTGTGGATCAGAATACGTTTTCCTGAGGTGCTGTTCAAGTGTTTCTCTGTCCACTGTAATTCTGATTTGGGCTGCTCGAATAGTTTCCTGGCGAACTGAAAGGGGTCTCGGAAGGAACAGTCTTGTGTCTTCTTCTTTTTGCTCCTTTTCCTCCTTGCTGATTCTGCTTTACTGAGGGCACTGTGCTTTGCTTTCAGGTCTTTCCAAAGTTTATGTAGGCCCTGCTTCTCAAATTCTGAAGCTGTCTTCATCATTTTCTTGAGCTTTCTTTTTGCATTACAATAATATGAAATGATTATTAATTACAATGTTTTAAATTAAAGTGAAAATGTGAAATGTTTTTATATGAAAAAAGTTACGAAGTTATGTTTATTGTTCAAGTTTAATCAAGTTATGTTTAATATTATTTTCTTGTGTATGCATGTGTGCTGGCTAAATTGATAATGAAGTTATTGTGGTATGGATTGTATTATTTTTATTAGATACTTGAAGTTGGAAAGTAATGAAAATGTGGAGGTGTAAGGGATAAAACTTTAAAAGGATGCATATGACAGTGTGGAGGTGCATGGGATGAAAGGATATATATTGTATGCTTGTATGATACATGTATTGATAATGTGGATGTGTATGGGATACAATGTGTATACACCATTACTTGTATGATAATGTGGAGGCGTATGGGATCCAATGTGTATACACCATTACATGTAACTCAGGTGTGTGGGATAAAGGGATGTGTATGACAGTGTGGAGGTGTATGGAATAAAATAGGTATTCATGATAGTGTGGAGATGTATGGGATAAAATGATATGTATTCATGACAGTGTGGGGGTGTATAATAATAATAATAATGATAATCATAATGGATACTTATAAAGCACACAATCCAGAAATCTGCTCTAGGTGCTGTACAAAAACACTGTTGTCAACATAACACATTACATCAATGTTTCATACACATACCAAAATGTGACTAAACGCGCATGCACAAGCACGCGCGCACACACACACACACACACACAAACACACACACACACACACACAATGCATGCATACATTTTAACATACATGTGTACCTAACAGCTACCCTCAACACATACACACACATAGGTATGCACAAACATACATAAACACACGTGCACATGCGTGCACACACACACACACACAATACACATTCATATACATGCATGTAGTTATGTACACATAGTCAAGCACAGCTAACGCAAAGGAAGTGAAAATGCCACAATTGAACTTATGGCTGAGGGAAAATGTGAGTTTTGAGATGAGATTTAAAAGATGCAAGGGAATCAGAATGACAGAGGTGATCAGGGAGCTTCTTTCATGTCTTTGGCGATTGAAAAGAAAACGATCTTTGTCCATAGGTCTTACTTCTGACATGAGGTATCCTAAGAAGTCGAGTATCAGAGGAAGAACAGAGCTGGCAAGACGGAGTATAGATATGAAGGAGTTCAGAAAGATACTTGGGGCCAGATCCATTGATTGCAGAAAAGGTCAGAGTGGACAGCTTATAGTCTATTCGATCAGAAACAGGTAACCAGTGGAGAGACTGAAGGAGAGGAGAAACATGGTCAAATTCATAAGCTCTGCAAATGAGTGGAACTCACCCCTCTGCATCAACTTCATAGATTATGAGAAGGCCTTCGACAGTGTGGACAGAGAGACGCTGTGGAAGCTGCTGAAGCACTACGGAATCCCAGAGAAGATCATCTCCCTCATCCGGTGCACCTACCAGGACATGAGCTGCAGGATTGCCCACGCAGGCCAGCTGTCCGAAAGTTTCGAGGTGAAGACTGGAGTTCGTCAAGGGTGCCTGCTGTCACCGTTCCTCTTCCTCCTGGTCATCGACTGGATCATGAAGACCACTACAACAGGCAGGAGCAACGGTATACAGTGGACACTCTGGACACAGCTGGATGATCTCGACTTCGCTGACGACCTGGTGCTCCTGTCACACAACCACAGCCAGATGCAGGACAAGACCACTCGCCTGGAGACCACGTCAGCCAGGACAGGGCTCAAGATCAACAAGAAGAAGACCGAGCTGATGAAGATCAACATCACTGCCAACACTCCAGTCACAGTCGGTGGAGAGCCCATCAGGGAGGTGGAGTCTTTCGTCTACTTGGGAAGCATGGTTGACCGACAGGTAGGCACGGACCGAGACGTCACAGCCAGAATCGGCAAGGCAAGAACAGCTTTCATCATGCTCAAGAACATCTGGGCATCTGGAGCAATCAGTATGAAAACCAAACTCTGCATCTTCAACTCCAATGTGAAGTCAGTTCTGCTCTACGGATGCGAGACATGGCGGACAACACAGACGATGCAGCAGAAGATTCAGACATTCTTCAACACCTGTCTGAGGCGCATCTACAAGATCCTATGGCAGGAGAAGATCCGAAACGAAGATCTTTGGGAGCGAGTGGGACAGGAACCAGTGGCCAAGCAGATACTGCAGAGGAAGTGGGGCTGGATCGGACACACCCTCAGGAAGCCAGCGTCCAGCATCACATGCCAAGCCCTGACCTGGAACCCGCATGGAAAGAGGAAGAGAGGCCGGCCTCACAACAGCTGGAGGCGAGATACCGAGGCACTGGCAGCATTATTCTGAATTCATTGGAGTCTGTCTAATAAATATTTGGTGTATGGGATGAAATGATATATGTATGACAGTGTGGAGGTGTATGGGATAAAATGATATGTGTGACAGTTTGAGGTGTATGGGATAAAATATGTATGACAGTGTGGAGGTGTATGGAATGAAATGATATGTGTGACAGTTTGGAGGTGTATGGGATAAAATGATATGTATGACTGTGTGGAGGTGTATGGGATGAAATGATATGTATGACAGTGTGGAGGTGTATGGGATAAAATGATATGTGTGACAGTGTGGAGGTGTATTGGATAAAATGATATGTATGACAGTGTGGAGGTGTATGGGATAAAATGATATGTATGACAGTGTGGAGGTGTATGGGATAAAATGATATGTATGACAGTGTGGAGGTGTATGGGATAAATGATATGTGTGACAGTGTGGAGGTGTATGGGATAAAATGATATGTATGACAGTGTGGAGGTGTATGGGATAAAATGATAAGTATGACAGTGTGGAGGTGTATGGGATAAAATGATATGTATGACAGTGTGGAGGTGTATGGGATAAAATGATATGTATGACAGTGTGGAGGTGTATGGGATAAAATGATATGTATGACAGTGTGGAGGTGTATGGGATAAAACATGTGTGACAGTGTGGAGGTGTATGGGATAAAATGATAAGTATGACAGTGTGGAGGTGTATGGGATAAAATGATATTATGACAGTGTGGAGGTGTATTGGATAAAATATGTATGACAGTGTGGAGGTGTATGGGATGAAATGATATGTGTGACAGTTTGGAGGTGTATGGGATAAAATGATATGTATGACTGTGTGGAGGTGTATGGGATGAAATGATATGTATGAGAGTGTGGAGGTGTATGGGATAAAATGATATGTGTGACAGTGTGGAGGTGTATTGGATAAAATGATAATGTGTGACAGTGTGGAGGTGTATGGGATAAAATGATAATGTGTGACAGTGTGGAGGTGTATGGGATAAAATGATAATGTGTGACAGTGTGGAGGTGTATGGGATAAAGCTAAAAGCGTTATGCTGGTGTATAATTTATGGTGTGTGTGTGTGTGGACAGAGTGTGTGCAGTGAAGAAGAGAGCATGCTGCTCCAGCTGCAGGATGTGATGGAGTGGTTGGACTGCCAGCAGGACCTGACCATTGATGCAGTGCTGCACCGCATCACACGCTGCCTCTCTCGGGTCAGCCACCATCACATGCTGCCTCTAAACTTTCTCTGTCTCACACTCACAGTATGTCATTGTCAGCCACCATCAAACACTCCCTCTAAACTTTCTCTATCTCACACTCACAGTTTATCATTGTCAGCCACCATCACACACTGCCTCTAAACTTTCTCTGTCTCACACTCACAGTATGTCATTGTCAGCCACCATCACACACTGCCTCTAAACTTTCTGTCTCACACTCACAGTATGTCATTGTCAGCCACCATCACACACTCCCTCTAAACTTTCTCTGTCTCACACTCACAGTATGTCATTGTCAGCCACCATCACACACTGCCTCTAAACTTTCTCTGTGTCACACTCACAGTATGTCATTGTCAGCCACCATCACACACTGCCTCTAAACTTTCTCTGTCTCACACTCACAGTATGTCATTGTCAGCCACCACATGTCACTGTGTCAGCCACCCTTTGTAAATTTATCTTTAGTTCACAGTCTGTGTGTGTGTGTGTCTGTGTGTCACTGTCAACCACCATATGTCACTGTGTCAGCCACTGTTCTTTCTGTTTATGTTTATCTCTCAGTGTGTGTGTGTTCATTTTTGACTCACTTGTGTAAACAAAGTGAGTCTATGTTTTAACCCGGTGTTCGGTTGTGTGTCTGTGTGTCCGTGGTAAACTTTAACATTGACATTTTCTCTGCAAATACTTTGTCAGTTGACACCAAATTAGGCATAATTATAGGAAAAATTCAGTTCTTTTTAGTCATCTTGTTTAAAACAATATTGCACCTCTGGTATGGGCACAAAAAAAATGAAGCCTGATTATATGCAAACTGCATTTACAGTTATATTTATATTTTTTGTATTCTCTAAACTTGGCACTTTGATCTGATATTCAACCCAACAACAAGAGCAGTCATAATTATCATTTTTTGTTCAAACAGGAACATTTTGGTGCAGATAGTAAAAAAGGGAAATTACTCTAATTAATGCTAGGGGACTTAATTTGCTTTAAACTGATCTTTCTCATCTTAAATGAAACAAGAGAGGCAAGGCCTTCAAGACTCACTTGTGATGCACTTTAAAAAATAAAAAAAAAATCCAAGCTTTTTATGTATTGAGTATAATTTCAAAATGTAATGTTTAAGATGAGAAAGATCAGTTTAAAGCAAACTAATTCCCCTAGCATTAATTACAGAGTAATTTCCCTTATTTTACTGTCTGCACCAAAACGTTTGCAATAAACAAAACTTCCATGCTTAGCAAAAGAAGTTCCTGTTTGAACAAAAAATGATAATAATGACAGATCTTTTGTTGGGTCGAATATCAGATCAAAGTGCCAAGTTTAGAGAATACAAAAAATATAAATATAACAGTAAATGCATTATACTCAATACATAAAAAGCTTGGATTTTTTTTTAAAGTGTATCACAAGTGAGTCTTGAAGGCCTTGCCTCTCTTGTTCTGTTTATGTTTATCTCTTACTGTGTGTCAGTGTTTCTGTTTCTGTTTATCTCTTAATGTGTGTGTCAGGGTTTTTTTGTAAGTGGGTATACATGTGTTTAGTATGTGCATTGTCAGTGAGAAGAGAGATAACATACTGTAATGCATTGGATCTTTGTTGATCCAACATGATGATGCAGTGAATTGTGTGTGTACACATGTAGTGTGTCAGGTGTCAGCGGGGAGAGGTGGCTTGCAGTGTGATGGATCTTTGTTGATCCAACATGATGATGCAGTGAATTGTGTGTGTACACATGTAGTTTGTCAGGTGTCAGCGGGGAGAGGTGGCTTGCAGTGTGATGGATCTTTGTTGATCCAACATGATGATGCAGTGAATTGTGTGTGTGCACATGTAGTGTGTCAGGTGTCAGCGGGGAGAGGTGGCTTGCAGTGTGATGGATCTTTGTTGATCCAACATGATGATGCAGTGAATTGTGTGTGTACACATGTAGTGTGTCAGGTGTCAGCGGGGAGAGGTGGCTTGCAGTGTGATGGATCTTTGTTGATCCAACATGATGATGCAGTGAATTGTGTGTGTACACATGTAGTGTGTCAGGTGTCAGCGGGGAGAGGTGGCTTGCAGTGTGATGGATCTTTGTTGATCCAACATGATGATGCAGTGAATTGTGTGTGTACACATGTAGTGTGTCAGGTGTCAGCGGGGAGAGGTGGCTTGCAGTGTGATGGGTCTTTGTTGATCCAACATGATGATGCAGTGAATTGTGTGTGTACACATGTAGTGTGTCAGGTGTCAGCGGGGAGAAGTGGCATGCAGTGTGACGCATCTTTCAGGTGGGCGGCAGTGCTACACAAGGCACATCCTTGTCCTCCCCCCAGAAACAGGGGGAGCATGATGAAGACAACGCTGATGTCCAGGATGATGAAGGGGAGGATGAGGAAGAGGACATGGACTTCGACAACTACTATGAGAATGACCCTGATGCAGCCGCACAGCATGAGGACGAGAATCCGGAAGAAGATGAGTAAGTTCAGAAGACATCTGGAGAGCTAAAGATCTACCTTACTCAAAGAAAAAAAAATCAACTGAATATAATAATTTCATTTATTCTTTAAACAATAAAAATTATGTTCACTGGGAATAGGATTAGTTTACTTCCCACAGACTCAAAGTATCAGAGAAATGTTATTCACAAATCAATTGGTCTATTCCCCTCTACACCTCATCACCCCTCCCCTATACTCCATCTGCTCTGTTCCTCTACACCTCATCACCCCTCCCCTATACTCCATCTGCTGTGTTCCTCTACACCTCATCACCCCTCTATACTCCATCTGCTGTGTTCCTCTACACCTCATCACCCCTCCCCTATACTCCATCTGCTCTGTTCCTCTACACCTCATCACCCCTCCGCTATACTCCCATCTGCTGTGTTCCTCTACACCTCATCACCCCTCCCCTATACTCCCATCTGCTCTGTTCCTCTACACCTCATCACCCCTCCCCTATACTCCATCTGCTGTGTTCCTCTACACCTCATCACCCCTCTATACTCCATCTGCTCTGTTCCTCTACACCTCATCACCCCTCTATACTCCATCTGCTGTGTTCCTCTACACCTCATCACCCCTCTATACTCCATCTGCTGTGTTCCTCTACACCTCATCACCCCTCTATACTCCATCTGCTGTGTTCCTCTACACCTCATCACCCCTCTATACTCCATCTGCTCTGTTCCTCTACACCTCATCACCCCTCTATACTCCATCTGCTGTGTTCCTCTACACCTCATCACCCCTCTATACTCCATCTGCTGTGTTCCTCTACACCTCATCACCCCTCCCCTATACTCCATCTGCTCTGTTCCTCTACACCTCATCACCCCTCTATACTCCATCTGCTCTGTTCCTCTACACCTCATCACCCCTCTATACTCCATCTGCTCTGTTCCTCTACACCTCATCACCCCTCTATACTCCATCTGCTCTGTTCCTCTACACCTCATCACCCCTCTATACTCCATCTGCTCTGTTCCTCTACACCTCATCACCCCTCTATACTCCATCTGCTGTGTTCCTCTACACCTCATCACCCCTCCCCTATACTCCCATCTGCTCTGTTCCTCTACACCTCATCACCCCTCTATACTCCATCTGCTGTGTTCCTCTACACCTCATCACCCCTCTATACTCCATCTGCTCTGTTCCTCTACACCTCATCACCCCTCCCCTATACTCCATCTGCTGTGTTCCTCTACACCTCATCACCCCTCTATACTCCATCTGCTGTGTTCCTCTACACCTCATCACCCCTCCCCTATACTCCATCTGCTGTGTTCCTCTACACCTCATCACCCCTCTATACTCCATCTGCTGTGTTCCTCTACACCTCATCACCCCTCTATACTCCATCTGCTCTGTTCCTATACACCTCATCACCCCTCCCCTATACTCCATCTGCTGTGTTCCTCTACACCTCATCACCCCTCTATACTCCATCTGCTGTGTTCCTCTACACCTCATCACCCCTCCCCTATACTCCATCTGCTCTGTTCCTCTACACCTCATCACCCCTCTATACTCCATCTGCTGTGTTCCTCTACACCTCATCACCCCTCCCCTATACTCCATCTGCTCTGTTCCTCTACACCTCATCACCCCTCTATACTCCATCTGCTGTGTTCCTCTACACCTCATCACCCCTCTATACTCCATCTGCTGTGTTCCTCTACACCTCATCACCCCTCTATACTCCATCTGCTCTGTTCCTCTACACCTCATCACCCCTCTATACTCCATCTGCTCTGTTCCTCTATACCTCATCACCCCTCTATACTCCATCTGCTGTGTTCCTCTACACCTCATCACCCCTCCCCTATACTCCATCTGCTCTGTTCCTCTACACCTCATCACCCCTCTATACTCCATCTGCTGTGTTCCTCTACACCTCATCACCCCTCTATACTCCATCTGCTGTGTTCCTCTACACCTCATCACCCCTCTATACTCCATCTGCTGTGTTCCTCTACACCTCATCACCCCTCTATACTCCATCTGCTCTGTTCCTCTACACCTCATCACCCCTCCCCTATACTCCATCTGCTGTGTTCCTCTACACCTCATCACCCCTCTATACTCCATCTGCTGTGTTCCTCTACACCTCATCACCCCTCCCCTATACTCCATCTGCTCTGTTCCTCTACACCTCATCACCCCTCTATACTCCATCTGCTGTGTTCCTCTACACCTCATCACCCCTCTATACTCCATCTGCTCTGTTCCTCTACACCTCATCACCCCTCCCCTATACTCCATCTGCTGTGTTCCTATACACCTCATCACCCCTCCCCTATACTCCATCTGCTCTGTTCCTCTACACCTCATCACCCCTCTATACTCCATCTGCTCTGTTCCTCTACACCTCATCACCCCTCCCCTATACTCCATCTGCTGTGTTCCTCTACACCTCATCACCCCTCTATACTCCATCTGCTGTGTTCCTCTACACCTCATCACCCCTCTATACTCCATCTGCTGTGTTCCTCTACACCTCATCACCCCTCCCCTATACTCCATCTGCTCTGTTCCTCTACACCTCATCACCCCTCTATACTCCATCTGCTGTGTTCCTCTACACCTCATCACCCCTCTATACTCCATCTGCTGTGTTCCTCTACACCTCATCACCCCTCTATACTCCATCTGCTGTGTTCCTCTACACCTCATCACCCCTCCCCTATACTCCATCTGCTGTGTTCCTCTACACCTCATCACCCCTCTATACTCCATCTGCTGTGTTCCTCTACACCTCATCACCCCTCTATACTCCATCTGCTCTGTTCCTCTACACCTCATCACCCCTCCCCTATACTCCATCTGCTCTGTTCCTCTACACCTCATCACCCCTCTATACTCCATCTGCTCTGTTCCTCTACACCTCATCACCCCTCCCCTATACTCCATCTGCTGTGTTCCTCTACACCTCATCACCCCTCTATACTCCATCTGCTGTGTTCCTCTACACCTCATCACCCCTCCCCTATACTCTATCTACTCTGTTCCTCTACACCTCATCACCCCTCCGCTATACTCCCATCTGCTGTGTTCCTCTACACCTCATCACCCCTCCCCATACTCCATCTGCTGTGTTCCTCTACACCTCATCACCCCTCCCCTATACTCCATCTGCTCTGTTCCTCTACACCTCATCACCCCTCCCCTATACTCCCATCTGCTCTGTTCCTCTACACCTCATCACCCCTCGCCAACACTCCATCATCTGCTCTATGAAAGGCCAAAATTTTGTCGTGGAAATTGTTGTTCCAATGAAAGGATTTTGAACAATTTCTGTGAGTATTTTTGCAAGTTTACATGCTATATTTGGTTTTATATTTACACCAGTTATTTGCTTTAATCTTCTATGTTTGCTTTGAGTTTGAGCGTGTTTCTTGTCAAATCTCTGCCATTAAATATTTGAACTGATCTATTTAAAATTCACAACAGAGTCTCATCTTGCTTGGACTTTGGAGAGACTTGATACACTGAATATCTGTTTGAAGCATCATTAATTTTTATCAACAGGACGCATATTTTTCATGTCTTTGTAAAGTTGAGGGAAGGGGAAATCATTGTTTTGGTCAACTGTCGATGGGATCTGTTATCAAGGCAAAGGTTCCATGGATTCAGTGATCTGCTTTCTGTCATTTGTTTACGCCAGATCTCCATCTATAATTGTAATCTATAACTTCATCTTTTTTTCTTTTTTTTGTATTTTATAGTATTAAACTTACCTTGTTGCTTTTTTTTTTTTTTTTTCAAATGTTGTAGATGTCTTGAGCTCTAACTAAAGACCTTTTTAATGACATAATTTTTGTTGCTTGGTTCAGTCTGTGCAAAACAATGAGGTGATCAAACTCTGTCAAAAAATTGTCCTATAGGCTAAGAAAGGCAGTTTGTTGCAGTGGTGGGCTGCCCATAATGTCATATGACTGACTTCTCGCTCTGCAAGTGATGAAAAGTACCCCTCAAAAGTGGGCTTGCACACCCTCATTATCTTGCATTTAGAAAAATATATAAGTATAGATTTTGTTGTGGAGTATCAAAGGTGTACAATCTGTCGTCCTACATGGGTCTGCAGTCCTGGTCTTAGGTACTGTACAGCTGACTGCAAAGTGACCGTCTGAGACTGACCATCACTAGGGGACCATGTGAGACTGACCATCACAAAGTGACCATGTGAGACTGACCATCACAAAATGACCAGTGACCATGTGAGACTGACCGTGACAAAGTGACCAGTGACCATGTGAGACTGACCATCACTAAGTGACCATCTGAGACTGACCATCACGAAGTGACCATGTGAGACTGACCATCACGAAGTGACCATGTGAGACTGACCATGACAAAGTGACCATGTGAGACTGACCATCACAAAGTGACCATGTGAGACAGACCATCATGAAGTGACCATGTGAGACTGACCATCACGAAGTGACCAGTGACCATGTGAGACTGACCATCACAAAGTGACCATGTGAGACTGACCATCACAAAGTGACCAGTGACCATGTGAGACTGACCATCACAAAGTGACCAGTGACCATGTGAGACTGACCATCACAAAGTGACCAATGACCATGTGAGACTGACCATCACAAAGTGACCAGTGACCATGTGAGACTGACCATCATGAAGTGACAATGTGAGACTGACCATCACAAAGTGACCAGTGACCATGTGAGAATGACCATGACAAAGTGACCATGTGAGACTGACCATCACAAAGTGACCATGTGAGACAGACCATCACAAAGTGACCATGTGAGACTGACCATCACTGTCCTTTGCAGTACCATGCACACATTCTATCAGGCAACAGCTGGCCACGCCGAACCATCCACTGTAAAGCGTTTGTGTTCAGGTAACTCTGTGTGTGTGTGACTCTGTGTGTATGACTCTGTATGTGTGTGTGTGAGTGTGTGTTAGACTCTGTGTGTGTGTGTGTGCGTGTGTGTAATGTCTAGGGTTTGGGTTAAGGTCAGACAGGTGTCACTGTTAGACCGGCAGTGCACAGAGAAGTGTCAATATCACACTAGCTGTGGTCACCCAGCAGTGCACAGAGATTGGTTAAACCAAACTCCCTATGACACTTTCCCTGTTGAAGATGGGTTTTTCCAATAACATTTGTGTGTTTGAGGAAGGTTTGCCCATGACGTCTCCCTTTGGAGGTATGCTTTTCCTGTATTTCCCTGTCTGAGCTAGGTTCTTCCTGTATCACCTCTCCCTGTTTGAGATGGGTTTCTCCCATAACATCTTGTTGGAGTTAGGGTTTTCCCATAACACCTCCCTTTTGGATGTATTTTGTCTCTATGATACCTCTCTGTTTTTGGTATGTTCTCCTATGACATCTCTCTGTTTGAGGTAGGTTCTCCTATAGGTTCCCTTTTGGAGATATGTTCTCCTATGACATCTCCCTGTTTGCTATGGGTTCTCCCTACAACATCTCCCTCTCCGAGGCAGGTTCTTCCCATAACATCTCCCTGTCTGAGGCAGGTTCTCTGTACAACATCTCCCTCTCTGAGGCTACATATCTCCCTGTCTGAGGCAGGTTCTCTGTACAACATCTCCCTGTCTGAGGCAGGTTCTCTGTACAACATCTCCCTGTTTGAGGCAGGTTCTCCCTACAACATCTCCCTGTCTGAGGCAGGTTCTCCCTACAACATCTCCCTGTCTGAGGCAGGTTCTCCCTACAACATCTCCCTGTCTGAGGCAGGTTCTCTGTACAACATCTCCCTGTTTGAGGCAGGTTCTCCCTACAACATCTCCCTGTCTGAGGCAGGTTCTCCCTACAACATCTCCCTGTCTGAGGCAGGTTCTCCCTACAACATCTCCCTGTCTGAGGTAGGTTCTCCCTACAGCATCTCCAAGTGTGAGGCAGGTTCTCCCTACAGCATCTCCCTGTCTGAGGCAGGTTCTTCCCCTAACATCTCCCTGTCTGAGACAGGTTCTCTGTACAACATCTCCCTGTCTGAGGCTACATATCTCCCTGTCTGAGGCAGGTTCTTCCCCTAACATCTCCCTGTCTGAGACAGGTTCTCTGTACAACATCTCCCTGTCTGAGGCTACATATCTCCCTGTCTGAGGCAGGTTCTCCCTACAGCATCTCCCTGTCTGAGGCAGGTTCTCCCTACAGCATCTCCGTGTGTGAGGCAGGTTCTCCCTACAGCATCTCCCTGTCTGAGGCAGGTTCTCCCTACAGCATCTCCCCGTCTGAGGCAGGTTTTCACTACGACATCTCCCTGTGTGAGGCAGGTTCTCCCAACATCACCCTTTCTGAGGCAGGTTCTCCCAACAACATCACCCCGTCTGAGGCAGGTTCTCCCTACAGCATCTCCCTGTCTGAGGCTACATCATCTCCCTGTCTGAGGCAGGTTCTCCCTACAACATCTCCCTGTCTGAGGCAGGTTCTCACTACAACATCTCCCTGTCTGAGGCAGGTTCTCCCTACAACATCTCCCTCTCTGAGGCTACATCATCTCCCTGTCTGAGGCAGGTTCTCTGTACAACATCTCCCTGTCTGAGGCAGGTTCTCTGTACAACATCTCCCTGTCTGAGGCAGGTTCTCCCTACAACATCTCCCTGTCTGAGGCAGGTTCTCCCTACAACATCTCCCTGTCTGAGGCAGGTTCTCCCTACAACATCTCCCTCTCTGAGGCTACATCATCTCCCTGTTTGAGGCAGTTTCTCCCTACAACATCTCCCTGTCTGAGGCAGGTTCTTCCCATAACATCTCCCTGTCTGAGACAGGTTCTCCCAACAACATTTCCCTGTCTGGGGCAGGTTCTCCCTACAACATCTCCCTGTTTGAGAAAGGTTCTCCCTACAACATCCCCCTGTCTGAGGCTACATATCTCCCTGTCTGAGGCAGGTTCTCCCTACAACATCTCCCTGTTTGAGGCAGGTTCTCACTACAACATCTCCCTGTCTGAGGCAGGTTCTCTGTACAACATCTCCCTGTCTGAGGCAGGTTCTCCCTACAACATCTCCCTGTTTGAGGCAGGTTCTCCCTACAACATCTCCCTGTTTGAGGCAGGTTCTCCCTACAACATCTCCCTGTCTGAGGCAGGTTCTCCCTACAACATCTCCCTGTTTGAGGCAAGTTCTCCCTACAACATCTCCCTGTCTGAGGCTACATATCTCCCTGTCTGAGGTAGGTTCTCCCTACAACATCTCCCTGTCAGAGGCAGGTTCTCCCTACAACATCTCCCTGTCTGAGGCAGGTTCTCCCTACAACATCTCCCTGTCTGACTCTGAGGCAGGTTCTTCCCCTAACATCTTCCTGTTCAAGGCAGGTTCTTCCCGTAACATCTTCATGTCTGAGGCAGGTTCTTCCCCTAACATCTTCCTGTTCAAGGCAGGTTCTTCCCGTAACATCTTCATGTCTGAGGCAGGTTCTTCCCATAACATCTTCATGTCTGAAGCAGGTTCTTTCCGTAACATCTTGTGAGAGGCAGGTTCTCCTAATAACATCTCCCTGTTTGAGGCTGGTTCTCCTTTCAGCATTTCCTTGTTAGAGGCAGGTTCTTCCCATAATTGATTAACTCTATCTGTCAGTACCTTTCTGTTGAAACTACAAAAACTCATCTGCTTTTGTGCTGTCACGAATCAACTACTGTAATTCCCTTCTCACAGGCTGTCCACATAATCTTCTTAGTGAACACAAAATTTCAAAACAATGCGGTCTGTCTGCCTCTCAGAGTCGCATGTACTGATCACATTTCTCCCCACCTCCATACTCTACACAAGCTCCCCACTGAAGTGAGAATTCAATACAAAGTTTCATGTTTCTGTTGTTCTGCTTTCCACTCCATAGGACCTACCTATCTTTCAGACCTTATCAGTACTTACACTCCATCCAGAACTCTCCGCTCTTCCTCCGACTGTTACCTTCTGAAACTTCCTTGTGTCAATACAAGAACCTGTGGTGAATATTCTTTCCTCTTTGCTGCTCCTCATATCTGGAACAACTTTCCTCATCATATATGTGCATCTGAATTCTGATTCTATCTCTGCCTTTTGCTTGTCACTAAAAACTCATCTTTTTGAAACCTATCGATGAGCACTCTCAGCTTCCTTCTTCTCCACCACCATCCTTGTCAGCTTTGCTTGACAAAGACTGAAAGAGGGTATCTGATGATCAGTAATGGAAGCATGACCATTATTTTTGAAAACACAGCATGCTAGTCTTGAAAAATATAACTTGCCCAGTCAGGCAAGTTCAGTTAGAACATTACTTGCCTGAAACAATGATCAGCTTGCCCCAGGCAGTCGGGCAACTGTTAATGCCAAGCCCTCCATGTTCTCCCTGTGATATTTCCCTGTTTGAAGTTGGTTCTGCCTGTTACATTCCCTGTTTGAAGTTGGTTCTGCCCATTACATTCCCTGTTTGAGGTTGGTTCTGCCCATTACATTCCCTGTTTGAAGTTGGTTCTGCCCATTACATTCCCTGTTTGAGGTTGGTTCTGCCCATTACATTCCCTGTTTGAAGTTGGTTCTGCCCATTACATTCCCTGTTTGAAGTTGGTTCTGCCCGTTACATTCCTTGTTTGAAGTTGGTTCTGTTACATTCCCTGTTTGAGGTTGGTTCTGCCTGTTACATTCCCTGTTTGAGGTTGGCCTGTTACATTCCCTGTTTGAAGTTGGTTCTGTCTGTTACATTCCATCTGAGGTTGGTTCTGCCTGTTACATTCCCTGTTTGCGGTTGGCCTGTTACATTCCCTGTTTGAGGTTGGTTCTGCCTGTTACATTCCCTGTTTGAGGTTGGCCTGTTACATTCCCTGTTTGAGATTGGTTCTGTCTGTTACATTCCCTGTTTGAAGTTGGTTCTGCCTGTTACATTCCCTGTTTGAGGTTGGCCTGTTACATTCCCTGTTTGAGATTGGTTCTGTCTGTTACATTCCCTGTTTGAGGTTGGTTCTGCCTGTTACATTCCCTGTTTGAGATTGGTTCTGCCTGTTACATTCCCTGTTTGAGGTTGGTTCTGCCCGTTACATTCCCTGTTTGAAGTTGGTTCTGCCTGTTACATTCCCTGTTTGAGGTTGGTTCTGCCCGTTACATTCCCTGTTTGAGGTTGGTTCTGTCTGTTACATTCCCTGTTTGAGGTTGGTTCTGCCCATTACATTCCCTGTTTGAGGTTGGTATATTCCCTGTTTGAGGTTGGTTCTGCCCATTACATTCCCTGTTTGAGGTTGGTATATTCCCTGTTTGAGGTTGGTTCTGCCCATTACATTCCCTGTTTGAGGTTGGTTCTGTCTGTTACATTCCCTGTTTGAGGTTGGTTCTGCCCTATTACATTCCCTGTTTGAGGTTGGTTCTGCCTGTTACATTCCCTGTTTGAAGCTGGTTCTGCCCTATTACATTCCCTGTTTGAAGTTGGTTCTGTCTGTTACATTCCCTGTTTGAAGTTGGTTCTGCCCCTTACATTCCCTGTTTGAGGTTGGTTCTGTCTGTTACATTCCCTGTTTGAAGTTGGTTCTGTCTGTTACATTCCCTATTTGAGGTTGGTTCTGTCTGTTACATTCCCTGTTTGAAGTTGGTTCTGTCTGTTACATTCCCTGTTTGAGGTTGGTTCTGCCTGTTACATTCCCTGTTTGAGGTTGATTCTGACATTCCCTATTTGAGGATGATTCTGATTCTGACTCCCCATTTGAGGTTGATTCTGACATTCCCTATTTGAGGTTGATTCTGCCTATTACATTCCCTGTTTGAGGTTGATCGTGACATTCTCTGTTTGAGGTTGATTGTGACATTCCCTATTTGAGGTTGATTCTGACATTCCCTATTTGAGGTTGATTGTGCCTGTTACATTCCCATTTTGAGGAAGGTTCTGCCTGTAATATCTTCCTGTTTGAGATGGGTTCTACCAATAGCAATTCACCACGTTATAGATTGGTTCTCCCTGGGCCTCTGAGTGTGTAATGGCCAGTATTTCTTTGTTTGAAATGTAAAGCACTTTGTTTTATATGATTTCTTGTTCTGATTAGTATGATTTTTAATCATCTTTACCAGGTATCAAAGAACATCATGAGAACCAAATAAATAGAGTGTTGGCTTAGAGGTAACATGTCTGCCTAGGAAGCGAGAGAATTTGAGTCCACTGGTTCAAATCCTATAGTCACCAGTATTTTCTTCCTCTCCACTAGACCTAGAGTGGTGGTCTGGACACTAGTCATTCAGATGAGACAATAAATCTAGGTCCCGTGTGCAGCATGCACTTACTTAGCGCATGTAAAAGAACCCATGGCAACAAAAGGGTTGTCCCTGGCAAAATTCTATAGAAAAATCCACTTTGATAGGAAAACAAATAAAATTTCAGGCAGAAAAACATACACAAAAAAGGGGTGGCTCTCTCAATGTTGCAATGAGTTCTCCCTGGAAAAGCATCCCGAATTTCACACAGAGAAATCTGTTGTGACAAAAAAGAGTAATACAATACAATACAATACAATTCAATACAGTAACATAATGCTGTCTGTATGTTCATTTGTTCAACATAACAAAGGTATGGCGAAGTGTTCACTGAGCTCAGTGCTGTTTCAGACATGCGATCCCTGGCCACAGCTGGGGAAAAGTACGGCTTTTCAGCCTGCCCCCAAGGGAACAACCTGTTCAAGTGGGTAGGTGCACCATGCCTGTTGATCGTTTTGCTGTCGTCATGCGTTCACATGTTGTGCGTGATGCGTAATAGTCACAGAAAAGGCGTGTTGTGTTGTAATGTGTACAGTCACAGAGAATGAGGTGTGTAGTGTTTTGTCTGATGTATACAGTCACAGAGAATGAAGTGGGTTGTGAAGTGTAGTGTCTGATGTGTACAGTCACAGAGAATGAAGTGGGTTGTGTAGTGTCTGATGCGTACAGTCACAGAGAATGAAGTGTGTTGTGTCGTGTCTGATGCGTACAGTCACAGAGAATAAAGTGGGTTGTGTTGTGTAGTAGCTGGTGTGTATATTCACAGAGAATGAAGTGTGTTGTGTTGTGTCTGATGTGTATAGTCACAGAGAATGAAATGTGTTGTGTTGTATAGTGTCTGATGTGTACAGTCACAGAGAATGAAGTGTGTTGTGTTGTATAGTGTCTGATGTATACAGTCATTGAGAATGAGGTGTGTTGTGATGTGTACAGTCACAGAGAATGAAGTGGGTTGTGTTGTGTACAGTCACAGAGAATGAGGTGTGTTGTGTCTGATGTGTACAGTCACAGAGAATGAAGTGGGTTGTGTTGTGTAGTGTCTGATGTGTACAGTCACAGAGAATGAGGTGGGTTGTGATGTGTAGTGTCTGATGTGTACAGTCACAGAGAATGAGGTGTGTTGCGTTTTGTCTGATGTGTACAGTCACAGAGAATGAAGTGGGTTGTGTTGTGTAGTGTCTGATGTGTATGGTCACAGAGAATGAGATGTGTTGTGATGTGTACAGTCACAGAGAATGAAGTGTGTTGTGTTGTGTAGTGTCTGATGTGTACAGTGACAGGAATGAAGTGTGTTGTGTCGTGTCTGATGTGTACAGTCACAGAGAATGAAGTGGGTTGTGGTGTGAATAGTCACAGAGAATGAAGTGGGTTGTGTTGTGTCTGATGTGTACAGTCAAAGAGAATGAGGTGTGTTGTGAAGTGTCTGATGTGTACAGTCACAGAGAATGAAGTGGGTTGTGTAGTGTCTGATGTGTACAGTCACAGAGAATGAGGTGTGTTGTGAAGTGTCTGATGTGTACAGTCACAGAGAATGAAGTGTGTTGTGTCGTGTCTGATGTGTACAGTCACAGAGAATGAAGTGGGTTGTGTTGTGTCTGATGTGTACAGTCACAGAGAATGAAGTGGGTTGTGATGTGTTGTGTCTGATGTGTACAGTCACAGAGAATGAAGTGGGTTGTGTTGTGTTGCGTCTGATGTGTACAGTCACAGAGAATGAGGTGTGTTGTGTTGTGTTGTGTCTGATGTGTACAGTCACAGAGAATGAGGTGTGTTGTGTCCGATGCGTACAGTCACAGCGAATGAGGTGTGTTGTGAAGTGTCTGATGTGTACAGTCACAGAGAATGAAGTGTGTTGTGTCGTGTCTGATGTGTACAGTCACAGAGAATGAAGTGGGTTGTATTGTGTCTGATGTGTACAGTCACAGAGAATGAGGTGTGTTGTGTCTGATGTGTACAGTCACAGAGAATGAAGTGGGTTGTGTTGTGTTGCGTCTGATGTGTACAGTCACAGAGAATGAGGTGTGTTGTGTTGTGTTGTGTCTGATGTGTACAGTCACAGAGAATGAGGTGTGTTGTGTCCGATGCGTACAGTCACAGCGAATGAGGTGTGTTGTGAAGTGTCTGATGTGCACAGTCACAGAGAATGAGGTGTGTTGTGTTGTGTCTGATGTGCACAGTCACAGAGAATGAGGGGTGTTGTGTTGTGTCTGATGTGTACAGTCACAGATAATGAGGTGTGTTGTGTTGTGTCTGATGTGCACAGTCACAGAGAATGAGGGGTGTTGTGTTGTGTCTGATGTGTACAGTCACAGAGAATGAGGTGTGTTGTGTTGTGTCTGATGTGTACAGTCACAGAGAATGAGGTGTGTTGTGTTGTGTTGTGTCTGATGTGTACAGTCACAGAGAATGAGGTGTGTTGTGTTGTGTCTGATGTGTACAGTCACAGAGAATGAGGTGTGTTGTGTTGTGTTGTGTCTGATGTGTACAGTCACAGAGAATGAGGTGTGTTGTGTAGTGTCTGATGTGTACAGTCACAGAGAATGAGGTGGGTTGTGTTGTGTAGTGTCTGATGTGTACAGTCACAGAGAATGAGGTGTGTTGTGTTGTGTCTGATGTGTACAGTCACAGAAAATGAGGGGTGTTGTGTTGTGTCTGATGTGCACAGTCACAGAGAATGAGGTGTGTTGTGTTGTGTCTGATGTGTACAGTCACAGAGAATGAGGGGTGTTGTGTTGTGTATTGTCTGATGTGTACAGTCACAGAGAATGAGGGGTGTTGTGTTGTGTAGTGTCTGATGTGTACAGTCACAGAGAATGAGGTGTGTTGTGTCTGATGTGTACAGTAACAGAGAATGAAGTGGGTTGTGTTGTGTTGTGTCTGATGTGTACAGTCACAGAGAATGAGGTGTGTTGTGTTGTGTTGTGTTTGATGTGTACAGTCACAGAGAATGAAGTGGGTTGTGTTGTGTTGTGTCTGATGTGTAGAGTCACAGAGAATGAGGTGTGTTGTGTTGTGTTGTGTTTGATGTGTACAGTCACAGAGAATGAGGTGTGTTGTGTTGTGTTGTGTCCGATGTGTACAGTCACAGAGAATGAGGTGTGTTGTGTCTGATGTGTACAGTAACAGAGAATGAAGTGGATTGTGTTGTGTTGTGTCTGATGTGTACAGTCACAGAGAATGAGGTGTGTTGTGTTGTGTTGTGTCCGATGTGTACAGTCACAGAGAATGAGGTGTGTTGTGTCTGATGTGTACAGTAACAGAGAATGAAGTGGATTGTGTTGTGTTGCGTCTGATGTGTACAGTCATAGAGAATGAGGTGTGTTGTGTTGTGTTGTGTTTGATGTGTACAGTCACAGAGAATGAAGTGGGTTGTGTTGTGTAGTGTCTGATGTGTACAGTCACAGAGAATGAAGTGGGTTGTGATGTGTTGTGTCTGATGTGTATAGTCACAGAGAATGAAGTGGGTTGTGTTGTGTTGTGTCTGATGTGTAAAGTCACAGAGAATGAGGTGTGTTGTGTCTGATGTGTATAGTCACAGAGAGTGAAGTGGGTTGTGTTGTGTTGTGTCTGATGTGTACAGTCACAGAGAATGAGGTGTGTTGTGTCTGATGTGTACAGTCACAGAGAATGAAGTGGGTTGTGATGTGTTGTCTGATGTGTACAGTCACAGAGAATGAAGTGGGTTGTGATGTGTTGTCTGATGTGTACAGTCACAGAGAATGAGGTGGGTTGTGTTTTGTCTGATGTGTACAGTCACAGAGAATGAGGTGTGTTGTGTTATGTAGTGTCTGATGTGTACAGTCACAGAGAATGAAGGTGGAAGTGGGTTGTGATGTGTTGTCTGATGTGTACAGTCACAGAGAATGAAGTGGGTTGTGATGTGTTTTGTCTGATGTGTACAGTCACAGAGAATGAAGTGGGTTGTGTTGTGTACAGTCACAGAGAATGAGATGTGTTGTGTCTGATGTGTACAGTCACAGAGAATGAAGTGAGTTGCAATGTGTACAGTAACAGAGAATGAGGTGTGTTGTGTCTGATGTGTACAGTCACAGAGAATGAAGTGGGTTGTGTTGTGTAGTGTCTGATGTGTACAGTCACAGAGAATGAAGTGGGTTGTGTTGTGTTGTGTCTGATGTGTAAAGTCACAGAGAATGAGGTGTGTTGTGTTGTGTTTGATGTGTAAAGTCACAGAGAATGAGGTGTGTTGTGTTGTGTCTGATGTGTAAAGTCACAGAGAATGAGGTGTGTTGTGTTGTGTCTGATGTGTAAAGTCACAGAGAATGAGGTGTGCTGTGTTGTGTTACAATGTGAAACATGGTATGATGTGTGATGTAATACATTGTGAAACTGTGTGTGATGTGATACAATGTGACACATGGTATGATATGATACAATGTGATACATGGTATGATGTGAAATCTGGTATGATGTGTGATGTCATACAATGTGAAACATGGTGTGATGTGATACATGGTGTGATGTGGTACAATGTGAAACATTGTGTGATGTGAAATGTCATATGATGTGTGATGTGATGCAGTGTGAAACATGGTGTGATGTGATACAATGTGAAACATTGTGTGATGTGAAATACCATATGATGTGTGATGTGATGCAGTGTGAAACATGGTGTGATGTGATACAATGTGAAACATTGTGTGATGTGAAATACCATATGATGTGTGATGTGATGCAGTGTGAAACATGGTGTGATGTGATACAATGTGAAACATTGTGTGATGTGAAATACCATATGATGTGTGATGTGATGCAGTGTGAAACATGGTGTGATGTGATACAATGTGAAACATTGTGTGATATGAAAGAGGGTATGATGTGTTGTGTGATACAATGTGAAACATGGTGTGATGTGAAACAATGTGAAACATGGTATGGTATATGATGTGATACAATGTGAAACATGGTGTGATGTGAAACAGGGTCTGGTGTATGATGTGATACAATGTGATACATGGTGTGATGTGAAACATGGTATGGTATATGATGTGATACAGTGTAATACATGATGTGAAACAATGTGATACATGGTGTGATGTGATGTGTTACAGACAGTAAAGCTGCTGGACATCCCAAAGGACTGTAAGCTGGGCAGAGACCTTCAGTGTTACGTTGCCCAGACCAAGAAGGAGGTGCTCACACCTCACCTGTCTTCACCACACTTCACACCTGTCCACACCACACTTCACACCTGTCCACAACTCCCTGCTTTTCATACCTGTCTACACCATACTTCACACCTGTCCACACCTCCACACCACACTTTACACCTCTCCACACCACTCTTCACACCTGTCCACACGACACTTCACATCTGTCCACACCATACTTCAAACCTGTCCATACCACACTTCATGCCTGTCCACACCACACTTCACACCTGTCCACACCACAATTCACACCTCTCTTCACACCTGTCCACAACACACTTCACACCTGTCCACACCTCTCTTCACACCTGTCCACACCACACTTCACACCTGTCCACACCTCTTCACACCTGTCCACACCACACTTCACACCTGTCCACATCTCTTTTCACACCACACTTCACACCTGTCCACACCACACTTCACACCTGTCCACAACTCTCTTCACACCTGTCCACACCACACTTCACACCTGTCCACAACTCTCTTCACACCTGTCCACACCACACTTCACACCTGTCCACAACTCTCTTCACACCTGTCCACACCACACTTCACACCTGTCCACAACTCTTCACACCTGTCCACACCACACTTCACATCTGTCCACACCTCTCTTCACACCACACTTCACACCTGTCCACAACTCTCTACTCTTCAGACCTGTCCACACCACTCTTCACACCACACTTCACACCTGTCCACACCACACCTCTTGTAAACACCATTCCATACCACACTTCACACTTCTTTAAACACCTGTCCACACCACACTTCTTGATGGAGTCTGATGGATGAGTAGACAGGCAGGCTTATCTGTCAGTGTGTGTCCTCATATGGGAGATGAGGCTGATTCTGGATGCGCAGCACTTCCCACAGGTGTTGCAAGGGAAAATGTCTCCAGAAGTTGAGCTGAGCCCTGCTTCCTTCGCTCATGCTTCTCCTTAATGGCCAGCATTCTCTTGTTATCAATTGCCACTAGAACACAGCATCCTCCAGCGAGAGCGGTCAAGGGCATCACTTTCCCAGGAAGCAGTTTCTATGTCTCAGGCTTTGAGATTTGTCTTCAAGGTGTCCTTGAAGCGCTTGCATGGTCTTCCAAGTTCACAGTGGCCTTCCTTCAGCTGGCCATACAAGAGCATCTTCGGGATCCTGCTGTCTGTCATGCAGACAACGTGTCCTGTCCAGCGTAGCTGGCACCAGATCAGCAGGCTTTCGATGCTGGGCAGGCCGCTTCTCTCTAGGACCTGGAAGTTAGAGACCCTGTCTTGCCACTTTATGCCGAGGATCTTTCATAGGCATCTCTGGTGAAACTGCTCAAGTTGTTGAATGTGACGGCGATAAGTCATCCATGTTTCACAGCAGTACAACAAGGTGGTCAGCACAACAGCTCTGTAGGTTTTGATTTTGGTGCTAAGCCTGATGCCTTTGTTGTTCCACAGCCAGTTGTTGAGTCTGCCAAAAGCAGAGCTGGCCTTGGCGATGCGCAGTGTCACTTCTGCATCAAGGGTTCCGTTGCTGCATAGGGTGCTGCCCAGGTTGCAAAACTTGTCAACTGACTTGATCTCTGTGTCATCAGTCTTGATTGCAGGTAGGGGGAGGCACTGGCGTTCTGTGAGCTAGCTGGTTGGTACATGGACTCGGTCTTGCTGAGGCTGATGGTGAGTCCAAAGCACCTGCAGGAGATCAGAACCTATCCATAATAAACTGCATGTCCTCATGGGTGTGTGCAGCAAGCGCGCAGTCATCAGTGAAGAGGAACTCTCTCAGCAGTGCCTCAAACACCCTGGACCTGGCATGGAGTCGCCGCAAGTTGAAAAGTTTGCCATCTGTGTGAAAATGAATGTAGATGCCCTGATCACAGTCTTGGAAGGCGTCAATCAGCATGGCAGAGAAGAGAATGGAGAACAGTGTGGGTGTCAGGACGCAGCCCTTCTTCACTCCATTTACCACCGGGAACGGATCCGACATGTCAGTATTTTCCTGTACTCTTGTCTGCATGCCATCATGGAATGACGCAATCAGCTGGATTAGGCTCTCTGGGCAGCTGAACTTTAGGAGGATCTTCCACAGACCACAGTGGTTCACCGTGTCGAAGGCCTTAGTCAGGTCTACAAAGACCATGTGGAGCTCCTTGTTCTGCTCACGGCACTTCTTTTGCATCTGGCGTACAGCAAACACCATGTCACATGTTCCACTGCCTGAGCGGAAGCCGCACTGTGCTTCAGGGATGACTGTGTTGGAGACATGGTCAACCAGTCTGTTCAGTATGATGTGGGCGAAGATCTTGCTGGCGATGCAGAGGAGAGAGATTCCACGGTGGTTATCGCAGGATGTTTTGTCCCCCTTCCGTTTGTAAATGTGGACAGTTGAAGCATCCTTGAAATCCTGGGGGACCTCCCCTCTCTCCCAGATAGACTGGAACAGGGTGGTCAGCTTGTCTGTCAGCACCTCGCCTCCATACTTGTAGATGTCAGCCTGGATTCCATCCGCTCCTGGTGCTTTTCATGATGTTGTCAGCTTCAGGGCTTTCTGGGTCTTGGCCTTGGTGGGAGGGACAGCTAGCGAGTCATTGAATGGTAGCTGTGGGAGGGCTGCAATTGCCTCGTCAGATACGGACGAGTCCTTGTTAAGGAGGGTGTTGAAGTGCTCTGCCCAGCGGGCAAGGATGTCTGTCAGGAGGGTGGTCTGGTCCAAGGCTAAGACAGGGGTTGATCCTGTGACTCTCAGGCCCATACACAGCTTGGAGACCATCATGGAAGGTCTTCATGTTATGAGCATCAGCAGCGGACTGAAGCTCTTCGGACTCTCTCTCCCACCAGGTGTTCTTCATCTCACGCAGCCTCTTCTGTACGAGTTGCTTGGTTTGCAAGAACTGGTTCTCCTTCCCTTGGCAGTCTTTATCGGAAATGTGATCCCGATGCCGTATATGTAGTGTGTTCAGGAGCGTGGAGATTCCAGAGTCGTTCTCGTCAAACCAGTCTTTGTGGCTCCTCTGTACAAAGCTGAGTGTGTCAGCTGCTGCTGCGTACACAGCATCTTTGAAGGTGCTCCATACCTCTTCTACATCAGTTGATGCAGGAATGTCTTCGAGAGCTGCTTGGATTTGCTGCTGCAGCACATCCTTGGTGTTCCTAGGGGGTTTCTGCCTGGCTGGTTGGAGCTTGCGTGCAAGTCTGATGTTCATCTTGCTTCGTACCAGGTGATGGTCCGACCAACAGACTGCTCCTCTCATGCAGCTTGTGGTGGAAACATCACCTCTGTCCCTCTGCCGGACAATCACATAGTCCAGCATGTGCCATTGCTTGGAGCGGGGGTGCATCCATGTGTTCTTGAACTTGTCCGCTTGTATAAAGAGGGTGCTGGTGATGGTCAGTCCATGCTGCGCACAGAGCAAGAGCAAAAGCTGTCCGCTGGAATTGCACTTGCCAGTGCTGTGCTGTCCTAGGACTTTTGGCCACAAAGAGAAGTCCACGCCGACGTGGGCATTGAAATCCCCAAGGATGATCAGCCTGTCCTTCCTGTCTACCACTGAAATGGTTTGGCTGAGCTCCTCGTTGAAAGCGTCTTTGATGTCATCAGGGTTGGTCATTGTCGGGGCATAGCAGCTGATGACTGTGGAAAAGCAATCCTTGGACAGCTTCAGATGCAGGGTTACCAGCCTATTGTTTATCCCACATGGAAGGCTGTCAAGCTGTCGTGCAAGTTTGGTTTGTATGGTAAAGCCCACACCTGGGGTTCTTGGGGTGCCATCTGGCTTCCCAGTGCAGTAGAAGGTGTAGCCCCCTCCAACTTCCTCCAGCTGGGTTTCACTGGCAAACCTGGTTTCGCTCAGAGCTGCTATGTCCACCAATGAGCGCTGTGCGTCTTTCTGGTCTATCGTCTCATTCAAATAGGGTGCGAACATTCCAGGCAAACAGCCACGGCATGACTCCTGGTTCTTCTGTTGTTTTCGACCGCTAGTGTTGGATGTCCAAGTAGGTGCGGTTTCCTACTAGGTACTAGGCGAGGCAGGCTTTGTTTAGGGATCCTTTTATCTCCCCTTCCCTATGTGGGGAGAGCAGTGCTGTCCCTAAAAAGGGTTGCTGTGACACTGTGGGAGGATACAGGCGCCGCATCTGCCCCAGTCTACGTCAGACAGCCATCACCACACAGCCACCTGCATGCAGAGTCGTGACTAGGAACTGCCAGCAGCATCCTCTGCCTGTCCCCGTTACCACTTCTCCATCACCGCAGGGCTTGGGAAAGCTGGGTGTTGAAGGGCTAGCTCGTCGTTCCAACATTCGCCTGGTTGCCTGACCAACACAGGTGACTTTTTTTAATGAGGAGGAGTTGTGCAGTCCCTTCCCCACTCTCTCGCGTACCAACGCTCACAGTCCCACAGGTGCAGATACTGCCACATGTAGGACAACCTTGGCAGGTGCAGGTTTTTTCTTTGGAGTTCTGTCTCCTAGGAGGACTTCCAGCCAAGGATAAGAGCTCCCCCTGCCCTTTGGTCATCCTCTTCCGCCTTAACAGCTGTTGTGAAAGGTTTCCTCCTCCGCCTGGTCCATCGTTTGGAGACTTCACATGCAGCAGGTAGTACTGGGTTACATGGTACCAGTAGCAAGGGCTATGCCCCTGACCTGACACCACACTTCACACCTCTCGTAAACACCATTCCATACCACACTTCACACTACTCTAAACACCTGTCCACACCATACTTCACACCTTCGTAAACTCCTGTCCACACCACACTCCACATCTGTCTGCACAACACTTCTTACTTCTCTTCATACCTGCCCACACCACACTTCACACCTGTCTGCACAACACTTCACACCTGTCTGCACAACACTTCTTACCTCTCTTCACACCTGTCCACACCACACTTCACACCTGTCCACACCACACTTCACATCTGTCTGCACAACACTTCTTACCTCTCTTCACACCTGTCCACACTACACTTCATACCTGTCTGCACAACACTTCTTACCTCTCTTCACATCAGTCCACACCACACTTCACACCTGTCTGCACAACACTTCTTACCTCTCTTCACATCAGTCCACACCACACTTCACACCTGTCCACACTACACTTCATACCTGTCTGCACAACACTTCTTACCTCTCTTCACACCTGTCCACACTTCACACCTGTCTGCACAACACTTCTTACCTCTCTTCACATCAGTCCACACCACACTTCACACCTGTCTGCACAACACTTCTTACCTCTCTTCACATAAGTCCACACCACACTTCACACCTGTCCACACTACACTTCATACCTGTCTGCACAACACTTCTTACCTCTCTTCACATCAGTCCACACCACACTTCACACCTGTCTGCACAACACTTCGTACCTGCCCACACCACACTTCACACCTGTCCACACCACACTTCGTACCTGCCCACACCACACTTAACATCTGTCTGCACAACACTTCTTACCTCTCTTCACATCAGTCCACACCACACTTCACACCTGTCCACACCACACTTCATACCTGCCCACACCACACTTCACACCTGTCCACACCACACTTCATACCTGCCCACACCACACTTCACATCTGTCTGCACAACACTTCTTACCTCTCTTCACATCAGTCCACACCACACTTCATACCTGTCCACACCACACTTCACACCTGTCCACACCACACTTCATACCTGCCCACACCACACTTCACACCTGTCCACACCACACTTCATACCTGCCCACACCACACTTCACATCTGTCTGCACAACACTTCTTACCTCTCTTCACATCAGTCCACACCACACTTCACACCTGTCTGCACAACACTTCATACCTGCCCACACCACACTTCACACCTGTCTGCACAACACTTCTTACCTCTCTTCACATCAGTCCACCCACACTTCATACCTGTCCACACTACACTTCACACCTGTCCACACTACAATTCACACCTCTCTTCACACCTGTCCACACCACACTTCACATCTGTCTGCACAACACTTCTTACCTCTCTTCACATCAGTCCACACCACACTTCACACCTGTCCATGCTGCAATTTACACCTCTCTTCTCACCTGTCCACACTGCAATTCACACCTCTCTTCATACCTGTCCACACTGCAATTCACACCTCTCTTCACACCTGTCCACACCACACTTCACACCTGTCCATACCACAATTCACACCTGTCCACACCACACTTCACACCTGTCCATACCACAATTCACACCTGTCCACACCACACTTCGCACCTGTCCACACCACACCTCAAACCTCTTTCCACAACTTCAGTGTCATGATTGTTTTTCAGTATCTCTGTGTGGATGTTAGTCATGTACACAGTGATGATATATCAGAATTTGTCAGTAACTGTAACTGTGTGGGTGTTACAGTCATGTTCACACAATGTTAGTAACAGTGCAACTGTGGATGTTACAGTCATGTTCACGCAGTTTAATTTAGTTGATGGTACAGTCATGTACATACAACGTAACTTTGTTGGTGTTACATTCATGTACATGAACATAACTTTGTGGGTGTTACATTCATGTACATGAACATAACTTTGTGGGTGTTACAGTCATGTTCACACTGTGTAACAGTGTAACTGTGCATGTTACAGTCATGTTCACACAGTTTAACTTTGTGGGTGTTACAGTCATGTTCACACAGTGTTAGTAAGTGTGGATGTTACAGTCATGTTCACACAGTGTTAGTAAGTGTGGATGTTACAGTCATGTTCACACAGTTTAACTTTGTGGGTGTTACAGTCATGTACATAAAACATACATTTTTGGGTGTTACATTCATGTACAGAACATAACTTTGTGGGTGTTAGTCATGCACACAATGTAACCATGTGGGTGTTAATGACATGTACACACAGTGTAACTGTGTGGGTGTTACATTCATTCTGTAACAGTTTAACTGTGTGGTGTTACAGGCAGCCATACAGATGGAGATGCAATTCCCTGCTGACTACCCCTTCAGTCCCCCTTTCCTGCGAGTCATCCAGCCCCGCTTCAAGTTCCTCACAGGTCGTCACGCCTCTCCCTGTCTGTCACGCCTCTCCCTGTCTGTCACACTGTCACACCTCTCCCTGTCTGTCACGCCTCTCCCTGTCTGTCACACTGTCACGCCTCTCCCTGTCTGTCACACCTCTCCCTGTCTGTCACACTGTCACGCCTCTCCCTGTCTGTCACGCCTCTCCCTCCCTGTCTGTCACGCCTCTCCCTGTCTGTCACGCCTCTCCCTGTCTGTCACACTGTCACGCCTCTCCCTGTCTGTCACGCCTCTCCCGGTCTGTCACACCTCTCCCGGTCTGTCACGCCTCTCCCGGTCTGTCACGCCTCTCCCTGTCTGTCACACCTCTCCCTATCTGTCATGCCTCTCCCGGTCTGTCACACCTCTCCCTGTCTGTCACGCCTCTCCCTGTCAGCCACACATCTCCCGGTCTGTCACGCCTCTCCCTGTCTGTCACGCCTCTCCCTGTCTGTCACACCTCTCCCTATCTGTCACGCCTCTCCCTGTCTGTCACACCTCTCCCTGTCTGTCACGCCTCTCCCTGTCTGTCACACTGTCACACCTCTCCCTGTCTGTCACACCTCTCCCTGTCTGTCACGCCTCTCCCTGTCTGTCACGCCTCTCCCTCTTACACTGTCACACCTCTCCCTGTCTGTCACACCTCTCCCTGTCTGTCACCTCTCCCTGTCTGTAACACTGTCACACCTCTCAATGTCTGTCACACCTCTCCCTGTCTGTCACACCTCTCCCTGTCTGTCACACCTCTCCCTCTTACACTGTCACACCTCTCTCTGTCTGTCACTGTCACACCTCTCTCTGTCTGTCACACCTCTCCCTGTCTGTCACCTCTCCCTGTCTGTCACACCTCTCCCTGTCTGTAACACTGTCACACCTCTCAATGTCTGTCACACCTCTCCCTGTCTGTCACACCTCTCCCTGTCTGTAACACTGTCACGCCTCTCAATGTCTGTCACACCTCTCCCTGTCTATAGTCACACCTCTCCCTGTCTGTCACACTTCTCCCTGTCTGTGGTCACACCTCTCCCTGTCTGTAATCACACCTGTCCCTGTCAGTGTTCACACCTCTCCCTGTCTGTAGTCACACCTCTCCCTGTCAGTGATCACACCTCTCCCTGTCTGTAGTCACACCTGTCCCTGTCAGTGTTCACACCTCTCCCTGTCAGGGGTCACACCTCTCCCTGTCAGTGGTCACACCTCTCCCTGTCTGTGTGTAGTCACACCTCTCCCTGTCTGTAGTCACACCTCTTCCTGTCTGTGGTCATACCTCTCCCTGTCTAGTCACACCTCTCCCTGTCTGTGGTCACACCTCTCCCTGTCTCACACCTCTCCCTGTCTGTGGTCACACCTCTCCCTGTCTGTGGTCACACCTCTCCCTGTCTGTGGTCACACCTCTCCCTGTCTCACACCTCTCCCTGTCTGTGGTCACACCTCTCCCTGTCTGTGGTCACACCTCTCCCTGTCTCACACCTCTCCCTGTCTGTGGTCACACCTCTCCCTGTCTGTCTGTGGTAACACCTCTCCCTGTCTGTAGTCACACCTCTCCCTTTCTGTCTGTGGTCACATCTCTCCCTTTCTGTCTGTGGTCACACCTCTCCCTGTCTGTAACACTGTCACGCCTCTCAGTGTCTGTCACACCTCTCCCTGTCTGTAGTAACACCTCTCCCTGTCTGTCACACTTCTCCCTGTCAGTGGTCACATCTCTCCCTGTCTGTCTGTGGTCACACCTCTCCCTGTCTGTAGTCACACCTGTCCCTGTCAGTGTTCACACCTCTCTCTGTCTGTAGTCAAACCTCTCCCTGTCTGTCACACTTCTCCCTGTCTGTGGTCACACCTGTCCCTGTCAGTGTTCACACCTGTCCCTGTCAGTGTTCACACCTCTCCCTGTCTGTAGTCACACCTCTCCCTGTCTGTAGTCACACCTCTTCCTGTCTGTGGTCACACCTCTCCCTGTCTAGTCACACCTCTCCCTGTCTGTGGTCACACCTCTCCCAGTCTGTCTGTGGTCACACCTCTCCCTGTCTAGTCACACCTCTTCCTGTCTGTCTATAGTCACACCTCTCCCTGTCTGTAGTCACACCTCTTCCTGTCTGTGGTCACACCTCTCCCTGTCTAGTCACACCTCTCCCTGTCTGTGGTCACACCTCTCCCTGTCTAGTCACACCTCTCCCTGTCTGTGGTCACACCTCTCCCTGTCTAGTCACACCTCTCCCTGTCTAGTCACACCTCTCCCTGTCTGTAGTAACACCTCTCCCTGTCTGTCACACTTCTCCCTGTCAGTGGTCACATCTCTCCCTGTCTGTCTGTGGTCACACCTCTCCCTGTCTGTAGTCACACCTGTCCCTGTCAGTGTTCACACCTCTCTCTGTCTGTAGTCAAACCTCTCCCTGTCTGTCACACTTCTCCCTGTCTGTGGTCACACCTGTCCCTGTCAGTGTTCACACCTCTCCCTGTCTGTAGTCACACCTCTCCCTGTCTGTAGTCACACCTCTCCCTGTCAGTGGTCACACCTCTCCCTGTCTGTCTGTAGTCACACCTCTCCCTGTCTGTAGTCACACCTCTTCCTGTCTGTGGTCACACCTCTCCCAGTCTGTCTGTGGTCACACCTCTCCCTGTCTAGTCACACCTCTCCCTGTCTAGTCACACCTCTCCCAGTCTGTCTGTAGTCACACCTCTCCCTGTCTGTCAGTGGTCACACCTCTCCCTGTCAGTGGTCACACCTCCTTCTGTCTGTCTGTCTGTAGTCACACCTCTCCCTGTCTGTGGTCACACCTCTCCCTGTCAGTGGTCACACCTCTCCCTGTCAGTGGTCACACCTCCTTCTGTCTGTCCTTCTGTGGTCACACCTCTCCCTGTCAGTGGTCACACCTCCTTCTGTCTGTCTGTCTGTAGTTACACCTCTCCCTGTCAGTGGTCACACCTCCTTCTGTCTGTCTGTCTGTGGTCACACCTCTCCCTGTCAGTGGTCACACCTCCTTCTGTCTGTCTGTCTGTAGTCACACCTCTCCCTGTCTGTGGTCACACCTCCTTCTGTCTGTCTGTCTGTAGTCACACCTCTCCCTGTCTGTGGTCACACCTCCTGTCTGTAGTCACACCTCCTTCTGTCTGTCTGTCTGTGGTCACACCTCTCCCTGTCTGTGGTCACACCTCTCCTGTCTGTCTGTCTGTGGCCACACCTCTCCCTGTCTGTGGTCACACCTCCTTCTGTCTGTCTGTCTGTGGTCACACCTCTCCCTGTCTGTGGTCACACCTCCTCTCTGTCTGTGGTCACACCTCTCCCTGTCTGTCTGTGGTCACACCTCTCCCTGTCTGTGGTCACACCTCTCCCTGTCTGTCACACCTTTCCCTGTCTGTAGTCACACCTCTTCCCTGGTAGTGGTCACACCTCTCCCTGTCTGTCTCCCTGTCAGTGGTCACACCTCTCCCTGTCTGTCTGTGGTCACACCTCCTGTCTGTCTGTATGGATATGTTAGTGTGTGTGAGTGTGTGTGTGTGTGTGTGTGTGTGTGTGTTTGACCATTGGAGGCGGTATCTGTACAGATGTGTACTCTGTGTGTCTGTGTGTGTGTAGGGCATGTGACCATTGGAGACAGTCTCTCTATTATAGATATGAACAGTGTGTGTGTGTGTGTGGCATGTGACCATTGAAGGCAGTCTCTGTATAGTTATATACAGTGTGTGTGTGTGTGTGTGTGTGTGTGTGTTTGCAGGGCATGTGACCACTGGGGGCAGTATCTGCATGGAGATGCTGACAAAATCAGGCTGGCTACCCACCAATGACATAGAGGTAGGTATTGCATCACTGTGTGAGTGGGTGGCAGGGCTTCAGAAATGGGACATAATTGTTGAAGAAAACAAGCTTGATAGTCAGCACCTCACTGACAAACAATGTTTCAGAAGAAAAGACTTCACACTTAATTATAGAGTGGAAATTGGATTTTCACATTTGAAACAATTGTGAAAGTCTGTTTTGTGTGCTGATCCCGCCAGCGCATAGTCAGATGTGTATTACTCAGAGTAGGTTCTGTAACAAGTGTTTGTGTGTGTATTTGTGGATGTGCTAACGCCAGTAGTTCTGTTGCGTTGGCCACATGTTGTGACTAATGCTGCACTAAGTGTGGCTAATAAGTGCTTAGTATAGCCAATAGATGTCAGGTCAGGGGCATAGCCCTTGCTACTGGTACCATGTAACCCAGTACTACCTGCCGCATGTGAAGTCTCCCAACAATGGACCAGGCTAATGTCAGAATGACGAGCTAGCCCTTCAACACCCAGCTTTCCCAAGCCCTGTGGCTATGGAGAAGAGGTAACGGGGACAGGCAGAGGATGCTGCTGGCAGTTCCTAGTCACGAACGTCAGCGTCCAGAGCAGTCCTTTTTAGGGACAGCACTGCTCTCCCCACATGGGTAAAGGGAGATAAAAGGATCCCTAAACAAAGCCTGCCACACCTAGTACCTAGCAGGAAACCGCGCCTACTTGGACATCCAACACAAGCGGTTGAAAACAACAGAAGAAAAGAACCAGGAGTCATGCCCTGACTCTGGGTGCCTGGAATGTTCACACCCTTCTGGACAGAGACGACAGACCAGAAGGGCGTACAGCGCTCACTGCTAGAATGCTTGGTCACTACCAGGTGGACATAGCAGCCCTGAGAGAAACCAGGTTTGCCGGTGAAACCCAGCTGGAGGAAGTTGGAGGGGGCTACACCTTCTATTGCATTGGGAAGCCAGATGGCACCCCAAGAACCCCAGGTGTGGGCTTTACCATACAGACCAAACTTGCACGACAGCTTGACAGCCTTCTATGTGGGATAAACGATAGGCTGATGACCCTGCATCTGAAGCTGTCCAAGGATCGCTTCTCCACAATCATCAGCTGCTATGCCCCGATGATAACCAATCCTGATGACGCCAAAGAAGCTTTCTACGAGGAGCTCAGCCGCACCATTTCAGCGGTAGACAGGAAGGACAGGCTGATCATCCTTGGGGATTTCAATGCCTGCGTTGGCGTAGACTTCTCCTTGTGGCCAAAAGTCCTAGGACAGCACAGTACTGGCAAGTGCAGCTCCAGCGGACTGCTTTTGCTCATGCTGTGTGCGCAGCATGGACTGACCATCACCAACACCCTCTTCATACAAGCGGACAAGTACAAGAACACATGGATGCACTCCCGCTCCAAGCAATGGCACGTGCTGGACTATGTGATTGTCCGGCAGAGGGACAGAGGTGATGTTTCCATTACACGCTGCATGAGAGGAGCAGTCTGTTGGTCAGACCATCGCCTGGTACGCAGCAAGGTGAACATCAGACTTGCACGCAAGCTCCAACCAGCCAGGCAGAAACCCCTTAGGATCACCAAGGATGTACTGCAGCAGCAAATCCAAGCAGCTCTGCAAGAAATTCCTGCGTCGACTGATGTAGAAGAGGTATGAAGCACCTTTTTACAGATGCTGTGTACACAGCAGCAGCTGACACACTTGGCTTTGTACAGAGGAGCCACAAAGACTGGTTTGACGAGAACGACTCTGGAATCTCCAAGCTCCTGAACACACTGCATATACGGCATCAGGATCACATTTCCAATAAAGACTGCCAGAGGAAGAAGAACTAGTACTTGCAAACCAATCAACTTGTACAGAAGAGGCTGCGTGAGATGAAGAACACCTGGTGGGAGAGTCTGAAGAGCTTCAGTCCGCTGCTGATGCTCACAACATGAAGACCTTCCATGATGGTCTCCAAGCTGTGTATGGGCCGAGAGCCACAGGATCAACCCCTGTCCGAGCCTTGGACCAGACCGCCCTCCTGACAGACAAGAAAGACATCCTTGCCCGCTGGGCAGAGCACTTCAACACCCTCCTCAACTGGGACTCGTCCGTATCTGACGAGGTAATTGCAGCCCTCCCACAGCTACCAGTCAATGACTCACTAGCTGCCCCTCCCACCAAGGCCGAGACCTGGAAAGCCCTGAAGCTGACAACGTCAGGAAAAGCACCAGGAGCAGATGGAATCTGGGCCGACATCTACAAGTATGGAGGCGAGGTGCTGACAGACAAGCTGACCACCCTGTTCCAGTCTATCTGGGAGAGAGGGGAGGTCCCCCAGGATTTCAAGGATGCTTCAACTGTCCACATTTACAAACGGAAGGGGGACAAAACATTCTGCGATAACCACTTTGGAATCTCTCTCCTCTGCATCACCGGCAAGATCTTCGCCCACATCATACTGAACAGACTGGTTGACCATGTCTCCAACACAGTCATCCCTGAAGCACAGTGCGGCTTCCGCTCAGGCAGGGGAACATGTGACATGGTGTTTGCTGTACGCCAGATGCAAGAGAAGTGCCGTGAGCAAAACAAGGAGCTCCACATGGTCTTTGTAGACCTGACTAAGGCCTTCGACACAGTGAACCGCCATGGTCTGTGGAAGATCCTCCTAAAGTTTGGCTGCCCAGAGAGCCTAATCCAGTTGATTGCGTCATTTCACGATGGCATGCAGGCGAGAGTACAGGAAAATACTGACATGTCGGATCCATTCCCTTTGGAAGCCCCTGTAAGCGCTTCAAGGACACCTTGAAGACAAACCTCACAGCCTGTGACATAGACATCGCTTCCTGGGAAACTGATGCCCTTGACCGCTCTCACTGGAGGATGCTGTGCTCTAGTGACATAAAGACGTTTGAAAACAAGAGAACGCTGGCCATTAAGGAGAAGCATGAGCGAAGGAAGCAGGGCTCAGTTTCTGGAGACGTTAAGTGCTGCGCATCCAGAATCAGCCTCTTCTCCCTTATGAGAACACACACCGACAGATAAGCCTGCCTGCTTACTGATCTGTCGGTCCGACAGGAGACTCCATCACAGCCAATACAATTCTGAGTGTGACAAAAGCTGCACCAAGTGTGGCTGATAGATACTTAGTATAGCAAATACAGTTGTGAGTGGAGTGTGGCTGATAAGTGCTAAGTATAGCAAATACAATTCTGAGTGTGACTATTGCAGTGCAAAGTGTGGCTGATAAGAGCTATGTATAGCAAATACAATTCTGAGTGTGACTATGGTAGTGCTATTAAGGTGGCTGATAAGTACTAAGTATAGCAAATACAATTCTGAGTGTGACTGTTGCAGTGCTAAGGTGACTAATAAGTGCTAAGTATAGCAAATACAATTCTGTGTGTGACTACAGTGATAAGTACTGAGTGTAGCAAATACAATTCTGAGTGTGACTGTTGCAGTGCTAGATGCTATTATAAGTGACCCTGACAGTCCCCACATAATGTCAGTATTTTCTGTTCTCTGTGTACAGGACATTCTGTGCAGGATTTCTGTTCTCTGTGTTTACAGGACATTCTGGTGCAGGATTTCTGTTCTCTGTTTACAGGACATTCTGGTGCAGGATTTCTGTTCTCTGTTTACAGGACATTCTGGTGCAGGATTTCTGTTCTCTGTGTACAGGACATTCTGGTGCAGGATTTCTGTTCTCTCTGTTTACAGGACATTCTGGTGCAGGATTTCTGTTCTCTGTGTTTACAGGACATTCTGGTGCAGGATTTCTGTTCACTGTTTACAGGACATTCTGGTGCAGGATTTCTGTTCTCTGTTTACAGGACATTCTGGTGCAGGATTTCTGTTCTCTGTGTACAGGACATTCTGGTGCAGGATTTCTGTTCTCTGTTTACAGGACATTCTGGTGCAGGATTTCTGTTCACTGTTTACAGGACATTCTGGTGCAGGATTTCTGTTCTCTGTGTACAGGACATTCTGGTGCAGGATTTCTGTTCTCTGTGTTTACAGGACATTCTGGTGCAGGATTTCTGTTCTCACTGTTTACAGGGTATTCTGGTGCAGGATTTCTGTTCTCACTGTTTACAGGACATTCTGGTGCAGGATTTCTGTTCACTGTTTACAGGACATTCTGGTACAGGATTTCTGTTCTCACTGTTTACAGGACATTCTGGTGCAGGATTTCTGTTCTCTGTGTACAGGACATTCTGGTGCAGGATTTCTGTTCTCTGTGTTTACAGGACATTCTGGTGCAGGATTTCTGTTTTCACTGTTTACAGGACATTCTGGTACAGGATTTCTGTTCTCACTGTTTACAGGACATTCTGGTGCAGGATTTCTGTTCTCTGTGTTTACAGGACATTCTGGTGCAGGATTTCTGTTTTCACTGTTTACAGGACATTCTGGTGCAGGATTTCTGTTCTCACTGTGTACAGGACATTCTGGTGCAGGATTTCTGTTCTCTGTTTTCAGAGCATTCTGGTGCAGGATTTCTGTTCTTACTGTTTACAGGACATTCTGGTGCAGGATTTCTGTTCTTACTGTTTACAGGACATTCTGGTGCAGGATTTCTGTTCTTACTGTTTACAGGACATTCTGGTGCAGGATTTCTGTTCTCTGTGTACAGGACATTCTGGTGCAGGATTTCTGTTCTCTGTTTTCAGAGCATTCTGGTGCAGGATTTCTGTTCTCTGTGTTTACAGGACATTCTGGTACAGGATTTCTGTTCTCTGGGTACACAACATTCTGGTGCAGGATTTCTGTTCTCTGTTTTTACAGGACATTCTGTGCAGGATTTCTGTTCTCTGGGTACACAACATTCTGGTACAGGATTTCTGTTCTCTGGGTACACAACATTCTGGTGCAGGATTTCTGTTCTGTCTGTTTACAGGACATTCTGGTGCAGGATTTCTGTTCTGTCTGTTTACAGGACATTCTGGTGCAGGATTTCTGATCTCACTGTTTACAGGACATTCTGGTGCAGGATTTCTGTTCTCTGTGTTTACAGGACATTCTGGTGCAGGATTTCTGTTCTCACTGTTTACAGGACATTCTGGTGCAGGATTTCTGTTCTCTGTGTTTACAGGACATTCTGGTGCAGGATTTCTGTTCTGTGTTTACAGGACATTCTGGTGCAGGATTTCTGTTCTCACTGTTTACAGGACATTCTGGTATAGGATTTCTGTTCTCTCTGTTTACAGGACATTCTGGTGCAGGATTTCTGCTCTCTGTTTACAGGACATTCTGGTGCAGGATTTCTGTTCTCTGTGTACAGGACATTCTGTGCAGGATTTCTGTTCTCTGTGTACAGGACATTCTGGTGCAGGATTTCTGTTCTCTGTGTACAGGACATTCTGGTGCAGGATTTCTGTTCTCACTGTTTACAGGACATTCTGGTGCAGGATTTCTGTTCTCTGTGTACAGGACATTCTGATACAGGATTTCTGTTCTCACTGTACAGGACATTCTGGTGCAGGATTTCTGTTCTGTGTTTACAGGACATTCTGGTGCAGGATTTCTGTTCTCTCTGTTTACAGGACATTCTGGTGCAGGATTTCTGTTCTCTGTGTAGAGGACATTCTGATGCAGGATTTCTGTTCTCACTGTTTACAGGACATTCTGGTGCAGGATTTCTGTTCTCTGTGTACAGGACATTCTGGTGCAGGATTTCTGTTCTCACTGTTTACAGGACATTCTGGTGCAGGATTTCTGTTCTCTGTGTTTACAGGACATTCTGGTGCAGGATTTCTGTTCTCTGTGTACAGGACATTCTGGTGCAGGATTTCTGTTCTCACTGTTTACAGGACATTCTGGTGCAGGATTTCTGTTCACTGTTTACAGGACATTCTGTGCAGGATTTCTGTTCTCTGTGTACAGAACATTCTGGTGCAGGATTTCTGTTCTCACTGTTTACAGGACATTCTGGTGCAGGATTTCTGTTCTCTGTGTTTACAGGACATTCTGGTGCAGGATTTCTGTTCACTGTTTACAGGACATTCTGTGCAGGATTTCTGTTCTCTGTGTACAGGACATTCTGGTGCAGGATTTCTGTTCTCTGTTTTCAGAGCATTCTGGTGCAGGATTTCTGTTCTTACTGTTTACAGGACATTCTGGTGCAGGATTTCTGTTCTCTGTGTACAGGACATTCTGGTGCAGGATTTCTGTTCTCTGTTTTCAGAGCATTCTGGTACAGGTTCGCAGTGAAATTCTCAGCGACCCCAAAGCGGCACTGGACAAGCAAAAGTGGTGTGTGCCTTACTCGGAGATGGAAGCCAGGGATGCCTTCAACCGCATGGTGCTTCGCTATGGCTGGAACAAGTAGTGGCTGGAACCAGTAGTTGTGGCTGGAGCAGGTAGTGGCTGGAACCCGTAATAGTGGCTGGAACCAGTAGTGGCTGGAACAAGTAGTGGCTGGAACCAGTAGTTGTGGCTGGAGCAAGTAACTGATAGAACCACATTACAACACTGTCCTCTCTCAACTGCTGGGTGAACATATACCCCCCGCTGCCCGCATGCTCCCTGATAGACCTTCCACCCCATGGTACACACAAGACATTCGACTTGCAAAACGCAAATGTCGCCATTTGGAAGGACGATGGCGATCAACAAAACTGAAAGTCCATTGTCAAATATTCTGAAAACAAATAAATAAGTCAAACATATGATCTCATCAGCAAAAACAAACTTCTTTTCTTCTCAAGTTCTCGATGCCACATCTACCAAGTCTCTTTACTCTATCATGTCAAATATTCTCGGTACTACAAAAAAGACTTCCTTCTGCCTACACTTTATCTGAACTCCCCAATGTCTTCACTACTTTCTTTATTGACAAAGTCCAAAATATTCGTACCATCTTAGACCAAATGCCTTTCCACCCTGCTCATCCTATCCTCAGTTCAGCAGTACTCCTCTCCATTCCTTTAATCCATTGACTGAAACAGAAGTCCATGAAATCCTGAAAGAAATGACAATAAAATCCTGTGAGCTCGATCCTATACAGGCCTCGGTCTTTTCCCAGTGCGTCTCACAGCTTCTCCCCACAATCACCAATATTGTCAACTCATCCCTTCTCACTGGAACGTTTCCATCCACTTTCAAAACTGCAAACGTCTGGCCTCTTCTGAAGAAACCCAACCTTGATGCAAACATTTTGAAAAACTATCGACCAGTTTCTAATCTTCCATTCATGTCCAGACTCCTTGAAAAAGCTGTCCTGAAGCAGCTCAACAACCACCTTTGTTTCAACAATCATTTCAGTCTATCACGCTGACCACAGCACCAAAACCACTCTCCTCCATGTCCTGAATAATCTACTGCTATCATCTGACTCAGGAAAAATTTCCCTTCTCACTCTTCTCAACTTGTCAGCCACCTTTGACACAATAGACCATTCAATCCTTCTTTCCTGTCTTCATTTTACATTTGGTATCAACGGCACTGTTCTAAACTGGTTCAAATCTTATCTCACTGATCAGTTCCAGTGTGTTGTTGATAATTTCCAATCTAAACCCGTTAAAATCGAACATGGAGTCCCACAGGTATCTGTTTTAGGCCCAGTGCTCTTCACACTGTACACTGCTCCTCTCACTGAAATTATCAACCGCCATAATATCAGTCATCATTCTTACGCTGATGACACTCAACTCCAGAAGACTGATACCCCTGAAAAATTGTTGTCGCTTTTGCAAGAAACATCCAACTGCTTCCTGGACATGTAAAACTGGATGACTCTAAATAAGTTACAATTCAACGTGGACAAAACTGAAGCAGTGATCATAGGAACTAAACAAAAACTCTTCCATCACAACTGACACAACCAAACTTGGCAGTACATCTATCCCTCTTTCCAGTTCAGTCAGGAACCTCGGTGTTGCCCTTGACAACACACTGTCCATGCAAAAATTTATCAGTCAGACATGTCAGTCCTGCTACTGTCAATTGCAGCGCAGCAGTTGCGTTTGGAAATATCTGTCCACTGACGCTACATCTAGACTTGTTGTTTCTCTCATTCTCTCTCGCCTTGACTACTGTAACTCTCTATTGTCTGGTTTGCCTGCTTCATCCATTCAGTCCCTTCAGTGCATACAAAACTCTGCTGCACGACTTGTCCTCAGAAAGAAAAGATCTGAGCACATTACTCCTCTTTTGCAACATCTCCACTGGCTCCCTGTCTCACACAGAATAAAGTACAAGATCAGCACTCTATGTTATAAATGTATTCACAAATCAGTCCCTTCCTATCTCTGTGGCTGCCTTTACCTCTACACTCCATCTCGCTCACTACGATCAGCTTCGGATCCACTCCATTTACACATACCCAGATTCAAACTCTCAACTGTTGGCCGCCGTTCTTTCTCTGTCTCTGGACCTTGCAGTTGGAATGAACTTCCTCTTTCACTTCATCAGGTCTCCACACTCAGCTCTTTCAAGTCTGGCCTTAAAACCCACCTGTTCCCAAAATATCCTCCCTTCCTTGCCTCTTCCTTGTCTTCAAGTGGTTTTTTTTTTCAGTTTTAGAGTTATGCTTGCATTTGAATGACTGGTGCAAAAGTGCTTTGGTTTGTCTCTGCACAAGATTCAGCGCTATATAAATATAATAATTAATTAAATTAGTAGTGGCTGGAGCAAGTAACTGATAGAACCAGTAGTGGCTGGAGCAAGTAACTGATAGAACCAGTAGTGGCTGGAGCAAGTAACTGATAGAACCAGTAGTGGCTGGAGCAAGTAACTGATAGAACCTCTGAATCTCAAGGCAGCTGTTGGACCTGCACTGTGATGTCAATTCTAAACTGTTCATCTTTTTACCTGTCATGGTGTCATGTCTAACTGTTCATCTTTTTACCTCTGTCATGGTGTCATGTCTAACTGTTCATCTTTTTACCTCTGTCATGGTGTCATGTCTAACTGTTCATCTTTTTACCTCTGTCATGTCTAACTGTTCGTCTTTTTACCTCTGTCATGTCTAACTGTTCATCTTTTTACCTCTGTCATGGTGTCATGTCTAACTGTTCATCTTTTTACCTCTGTCATGTCTAACTGTTCATCTTTTTACCTCTGTCATGGTGTCATGTCTAACTGTTCATCTTTTTACCTCTGTCATGGTGTCATGTCTAACTGTTCATCTTTTTACCTCTGTCATGGTGTCATGTCTGACTGTTCATCTTTTTACCTCTGTCATGGTGTCATGTCTAACTGTTCATCTTTTTACCTCTGTCATGGTGTCATGTCTAACTGTTCATCTTTTTACCTCTGTCATGGTGTCATGTCTAACTGTTCATCTTTTTACCTCTGTCATGGTGTCATGTCTAACTGTTCATCTTTTTACCTCTGTCATGGTGTCATGTCTGACTGTTCATCTTTTTACCTCTGTCATGGTGTCATGTCTGACTGTTCATCTTTTTACCTCTGTCATGGTGTCATGTCTAACTGTTCATCTTTTTACCTCTGTCATGGTGTCATGTCTGACTGTTCATCTTTTTACCTCTGTCATGGTGTCATGTCTGACTGTTCATCTTTTTACCTCTGTCATGGTGTCATGTCTAACTGTTCATCTTTTTACCTCTGTCATGGTGTCATGTCTAACTGTTCATCTTTTTACCTCTGTCATGGTGTCATGTCTGACTGTTCATCTTTTTACCTCTGTCATGGTGTCATGTCTAACTGTTCATCTTTTTACCTCTGTCATGGTGTCATGTCTAACTGTTCATCTTTTTACCTCTGTCATGGTGTCATGTCTAACTGTTCATCTTTTTACCACTGTCATGGTGTCATGTCTAACTGTTCATCTTTTTACCTCTGTCATGGTTTCATGTCTGACTGTTCATCTTTTTACCTCTGTCATGTCTAACTGTTCATCTTTTTACCTCTGTCATGGTGTCATGTCTAACTGTTCATCTTTTTACCTCTGTCATGGTGTCATGTCTAACTGTTCATCTTTTTACCTCTGTCATGGTGTCATGTCTGACTGTTCATGTTTTCTGCCACTGTCATGGTGTCATGTCTAACTGTTCATATTTTTACCTCTGTCATGTCTAACTGTTCATCTTTTTACCTCTGTCATGGTGTCGTGTCTAACTGTTCATCTTTTTTTTACCTCTGTCATGTCTAACTGTTCATCATTTTACCTCTGTCATGGTGTCATGTCTGACTGTTCATCATTTTACCTCTGTCATGGTTTCATGTCTGACTGTTCATCGTTTTACCTCTGTCATGGTGTCGTGTCTAACTGTTCATCTTTTTACCTCTGTCATGGTGTCATGTCTGACTGTTCATCTTTTTACCTCTGTCATGGTGTCATGTCTAACTGTTCATCTTTTTACCTCTGTCATGGTGTCGTGTCTAACTGTTCATCTTTTTACCTCTGTCATGGTGTCATGTCTAACAGTTCACCTTTTTACCTCTGTCATGGTGTCATGTCTAACAGTTCTCCTTTTTACCGCTGTCATGTCTAACTGTTCATCTTTTCTGCCACTGTCATGTCTGTTTGTCTTTTTACCATTGTCATGGTGTCATGTCTAACTGTTCACCTTTTTACCTCTGTCATGGTGTCATGTCTAACAGTTCTCCTTTTTACCGCTGTCATGTCTAACTGTTCATCTTTTCTGCCACTGTCATGTCTGTTTGTCTTTTTACCATTGTCATGGTGTCATGTCTAACTGTTCACCTTTTTACCTCTGTCATGGTGTCATGTCTAACAGTTCTCCTTTTTACCGCTGTCATGTCTAACTGTTCATCTTTTCTGCCACTGTCTGCCACTGTCTTTTTACCATTGTCATGGTGTCATGTCTAACTGTTCACCTTTTTACCTCTGTCATGGTGTCATGTCTAACAGTTCACCTTTTTACCTCTGTCATGGTGTCATGTCTAACAGTTCTCCTTTTTACCGCTGTCATGTCTAACTGTTCATCTTTTCTGCCACTGTCATGTCTGTTTGTCTTTTTACCATTGTCATGGTGTCATGTCTAACTGTTCATCTTTTTACCGCTGTCATGTCTAACTGTTCGTCTTTTTACCGCTGTCATGTCAAACTGTTCATCTTTTCACCATTGTCATGGCGTCATGTCAAACTGTTCATCATTTCTGCCACTGTAATGGCGTCATGTCAAACTGTTAATCTTTTCTGCCACTGTAATGGTGTCATGTCAAACTGTTCATCTTTTCACCATTGTCATGGCGTCATGTCAAACTGTTCATCATTTCTGCCACTGTAATGGCGTCATGTCAAACTGTTCATCTTTTCTGCCACTGTAATGGCGTCATGTCAAACTGTTCATCATTTCTGCCACTGTAATGGCGTCATGTCAAACTGTTCATCATTTCTGCCACTGTAATGGCGTCATGTCAAACTGTTCATCTTTTCTGCCACTGTAATGGTGTCATGTCAAACTGTTAATCTTTTCTGCCACTGTAATGGTGTCATGTCAAACTGTTCATCTTTTCACCATTGTCATGGCGTCATGTCAAACTGTTCATCATTTCTGCCACTGTAATGGTGTCATGTCAAACTGTTCATCTTTTCTGCCACTGTAATGGTGTCATGTCAAACTGTTCATCATTTCTGCGACCGGTGGATCACATGGCTGTCGTTGAGTTGACCGCTGACTTTGTCATCAACTTTGACACTGTGCTTTGATATCAATCAGTGTTCATGGTCGCAATTTTTGTGTTGTAGTTTCGGGTGACAGTTCTGGCGGCAATGTTTGTGTGTGTGCGTGTTTGTGCATGCGTGTGTGAAGCTGCATGTGAGAATGAACAAAAGAGATGAAAAGTTTTGTTTACTACTGTGAGAAATGGACAAAAGCATGCACTTTTTTTTACGTTCAGGCCTCAGGGCAAAGAGAAATGGAAACCCAAATATTCACAAAAATAACATAGAATAATTGAAGTACAGATGTTCAGACACAATCCAATATGTACATGTATAACTATGTACATGTATAAAGCCGTAACGTTAGCAATCATGAAAAAGTACATCCATCCATACTGCATACATGTATACATGCAGTATACATGCATACAATATTCAAACACCTCAGTGGATGCATAATTTATATGGGATTCAATGAAAGCAAGGGAGGAGGGGGTGGGGGAAACATTTTATGGGAATGGATATCTAAAAAATGCTTAATCTTGGAGAACTGATAGATCCTTTTGGAAAGTTTTTTTCTTTCTTTCTTTTTACAGAGCATTCCATTATACTCCGACCAAGACAGATTATTGCCAATCACTATTCCTATAACTTTGTGGAACTCAGTTTCTTTGATGCTGTTAGTTGTTGATCAGGGAAAAACGGGTATTAGAGATGTTCTGACACTTCTGTCTGGTGGTTATGATTTATTATATATATTGTTTTACATGGGTGTAGGCTCTTGCGGTTAAATTCTGACCATTCAAATAATTGATTCATAATTTGTTTGTAAAGACGCACCTATTTCATTCTTTTTGGAAGAAAAGTGAGGAAGAGGAAGAAATTGCATGATTCTGTTGCACGTTTCAGATTAAAAAAGAATGTTATGTGCAGTGCAAGCCAGTTTAAAGTATAATGGGTTGATGTTGTTACATGCAGTGCAAGCCAGTTTACCATATGATGGGTTAATGTTGTTAATGCAGTGTATGCCAGTTACCATATGATGGGTTAATGTTGTTAATGCAGTGCAAGCCAGTTTACCATATGATGGGTTAATGTTGTTAATGCAGTGCAAGCCAGTTTACCATATGATGGGTTAATGTTGTTAATGCAGTGCAAGCCAGTTTACTGTATGATGGGTTAATGTTGTTAATGCAGTGCAAGCCAGTTTACCGTATGATGGGTTAATGTTGTTAATGCAGTGCAAGCCAGTTTACCGTATGATGGGTTAATGTTGTTAATGCAGTGCAAGCCAGTTTACCGTATGATGGGTTAATGTTGTTAATGCAGTGCAAGCCAGTTTACCGTATGATGGGTTAATGTTGTTAATGCAGTGCAAGCCAGTTTACCGTATGATGGGTTAATGTTGTTAATGCAGTGCAAGCCAGTTTACCGTATGATGGTTAATGTTGTTAATGCAGTGCAAGCCAGTTTACCGTATGATGGGTTAATGTTGTTAATGCAGTGCAAGCCAGTTTACCATATGACTGGTTAATGTTGTTAATGCAGTGCAAGCCAGTTTACCATATGATGGTTAATGTTGTTAATGCAGTCGTATGATGGGTTAATGTTGTTAATGCAGTGCAAGCCAGTTTACCGTATGATGGGTTAATGTTGTTATATGCAGTGTATGCCAGTTACCGTATGATGGGTTAATGTCATATGCAACACATGCCAGTTAACCATGGGTTTATGTTGTTATATGCATTGCATGCCAGTTACTGTATGATGGGTTAGCCTGTTATGTAGGCATGGAACAGGCAAAGCATGTTGTTTTTTTTAGGACTGTTTGTTCTTTTGCACATGTGTGTCTGTGTGGTGGGAAGCAGAGGGGAATCATGTTTAGATTTTTTAGAATATATTTTTTATGCCTGTTCATTCTGGTACTTACATGTGAGTGTGTGCATATGTCATGAAAGACATAGAGGAAATGTGCTGGGGTTTTTTTAAAGACATTTTTGATGATGTACAGTACATTTCCTTGTTTTTTTCCAATGTATGCTGTTAGGATTACATTTATGTGAATATTGATGCATGTGTAAGAGCAGACTCAAAGAGTACCCCTGTGTCAGCTTGATTATCTCCAAAGAGAAATTCACATGTGGTCTTGTTCCTCATGCTCACAACACAAACACAACGTGCATTTAAAAGAAAAGTATGGGCATCCACACACACATTTTGTTCATCCATGTGCTCAACATAATAAAGAATTTGATGATTATGTAATATTAAATTGTATTGTACATTCATTGATGTCATTGTGGATGATTGTGTATGGCAGAGAAGAAACATCCTACGTTCCAGACAGTGACACGTGTAAAAATCCTATGTTCCAGACAGTGTGACATGTGTAAACATCCTATGTTCCAGACAGTGTGACATGTGTAAACATCCTATGTTCCAAACAGTGTGACATGTGTAAACATCCTATGTTCCAGACAGTGACATGTGTAAACATCCTATGTTTCAGACAGTGTGACATGTGTAAACATCCTATGTTTCAGACAGTGTGACATGTGTAAACATCCTATGATCCAGACAGTGACATGTGTAAACCTCCTATGATCCAGACAGTGTGACATGTGTAAACATCCTATGTTCCAGACAGTGTGACATGTGTAAACATCCTATGTTCCAGACAGTGACACGTGTAAACATCCTATGTTCCAGACGGTGACACGTGTAAACATCCTATGTTCCAGATAGTGTGACATGTGTAAAACATCCTATGATCCAGACAGTGACGTGTGTAAACATCCTATGATCCAGACAGTGACATGTGTAAACATCCTATGTTCCAGACAGTGACACGTGTAAACATCCTATGATCCAGACAGTGACGTGTGTAAACATCCTATGATCCAGACAGTGACATGTGTAAACATCCTATGTTCCAGATAGTGTGACATGTGTAAAACATCATATGATCCAGACAGTGTTACATGTGTAAACATCCTATGATCCAGACAGTGTGACATGTAAACATCCTATGTTCCAGATAGTGTGACATGTAAACATCCTATGTTCCAGACAGTGTGACATGTAAACATCCTATGTTCCAGACAGTGTGACGTGTAAACATCCTATGATCCAGACAGTGACATGTGTAAACATCCTATGTTCCAGATAGTGTGACATGTGTAAAACATCATATGATCCAGACAGTGTGATATGTGTAAACATCCTATGATCAAGACAGTGTGACATGTGTAAACATCCTATGATCAAGACAGTGTGACATGTGTAAACTTCCTATGATCCAGACAGTGTGACATGTGTAAACATCCTATGTTCCAGACAGTGTGACATGTGTAAACATCCTATGTTCCAGACAGTGTGACATGTGTAAACATCCTATGTTCCAGACAGTGACACGTGTAAACATCCTATGTTCCAGACGGTGACACGTGTAAACATCCTATGATCCAGACAGTGTGACATGTAAACGTCCTATGTTCCAGACAGTGTGACGTGTAAACGTCCTATGTTCCAGACAGTGTGACGTGTGTAAACATCCTATGATCCAGACAGTGACATGTGTAAACATCCTATGTTCCAGACAGTGTGACATGTGTAAACATCCTATGTTCCAGACAGTGACACGTGTAAACATCCTATGTTCCAGACGGTGACACGTGTAAACATCCTATGATCCAGACAGTGACATGTGTAAACATCCTATGATCCAGACAGTGACATGTGTAAACATCCTATGATCCAGACAGTGACATGTGTAAACATCATATGATCCAGACAGTGTGACATGTAAACGTCCTATGTTCCAGACAGTGTGACATGTGTAAACATCCTATGATCCAGACAGTGTGACATGTAAACGTCCTATGTTCCAGACAGTGTGACGTGTAAACGTCCTATGTTCCAGACAGTGTGACATGTGTAAACATCCTATGATCCAGACAGTGACATGTGTAAACCTCCTATGATCCAGACAGTGTGACATGTGTAAACATCCTATGATCCAGACAGTGACATGTGTAAACCTCCTATGATCCAGACAGTGTGACATGTGTAAACATCCTATGTTCCAGACAGTGTGACATGTGTAAACATCCTATGTTCCAGACAGTGTGACATGTGTAAACATCCTATGTTCCAGACAGTGACACGTGTAAACATCCTATGTTCCAGACGGTGACACGTGTAAACATCCTATGTTCCAGATAGTGTGACATGTGTAAAACATCATATGATCCAGACAGTGACGTGTGTAAACATCCTATGATCCAGACAGTGACATGTGTAAACATCCTATGTTCCAGACAGTGACACGTGTAAACATCCTATGATCCAGACAGTGACGTGTGTAAACATCCTATGATCCAGACAGTGACATGTGTAAACATCCTATGTTCCAGATAGTGTGACATGTGTAAAACATCATATGATCCAGACAGTGTGACATGTAAACATCCTATGTTCCAGACAGTGTGACGTGTAAACATCCTATGATCCAGACAGTGTGACATGTAAACATCCTATGTTCCAGACAGTGTGACGTGTAAACATCCTATGATCCAGACAGTGACACGTGTAAACATCATATGATCCAGACAGTGTGATATGTGTAAACATCCTGTGATCAAGACAGTGTGACATGTGTAAACATCCTATGATCCAGACAGTGTGACATGTGTAAACATCCTATGTTCCAGATAGTGTGACATGTGTAAACATCCTATTATCCAGACAGTGTGACATGTGTAAACATCATATGATCCAGACAGTGTGACATGTATAAACATCATATGATCCAGACAGTGACATGTGTAAACATCCTATTATCCAGACAGTGTGACATGTGTAAACATCATATGATCCAGACAGTGTGACATGTATAAACATCATATGATCCAGACAGTGACATGTGTAAACATCCTATGATCCAGACAGTGACATGTGTAAACATCCTATGATCCAGACAGTGTGACATGTGTAAACATCCTATGATCCAGACAGTGTGACATGTGTAAACATCATATGATCCAGACAGTGTGACATGTAAACGTCCTATGTTCCAGACAGTGTGACATGTGTAAACATCCTATGATCCAGACAGTGTGACATGTAAACGTCCTATGTTCCAGACAGTGTGACGTGTAAACGTCCTATGTTCCAGACAGTGTGACATGTGTAAACATCCTATGATCCAGACAGTGACATGTGTAAACATCCTATGATCCAGACAGTGTGACATGTGTAAACATCCTATGATCCAGACAGTGACATGTGTAAACCTCCTATGATCCAGACAGTGTGACATGTGTAAACATCCTATGTTCCAGACAGTGTGACATGTGTAAACATCCTATGTTCCAGACAGTGTGACATGTGTAAACATCCTATGTTCCAGACAGTGACACGTGTAAACATCCTATGTTCCAGACGGTGACACGTGTAAACATCCTATGTTCCAGATAGTGTGACATGTGTAAAACATCATATGATCCAGACAGTGACGTGTGTAAACATCCTATGATCCAGACAGTGACATGTGTAAACATCCTATGTTCCAGACAGTGACACGTGTAAACATCCTATGATCCAGACAGTGACGTGTGTAAACATCCTATGATCCAGACAGTGACATGTGTAAACATCCTATGTTCCAGATAGTGTGACATGTGTAAAACATCATATGATCCAGACAGTGTGACATGTAAACATCCTATGTTCCAGACAGTGTGACGTGTAAACATCCTATGATCCAGACAGTGTGACATGTAAACATCCTATGTTCCAGACAGTGTGACGTGTAAACATCCTATGATCCAGACAGTGACACGTGTAAACATCATATGATCCAGACAGTGTGATATGTGTAAACATCCTGTGATCAAGACAGTGTGACATGTGTAAACATCCTATGATCCAGACAGTGTGACATGTGTAAACATCCTATGTTCCAGATAGTGTGACATGTGTAAACATCCTATTATCCAGACAGTGTGACATGTGTAAACATCATATGATCCAGACAGTGTGACATGTATAAACATCATATGATCCAGACAGTGACATGTGTAAACATCCTATTATCCAGACAGTGTGACATGTGTAAACATCATATGATCCAGACAGTGTGACATGTATAAACATCATATGATCCAGACAGTGACATGTGTAAACATCCTATGATCCAGACAGTGACATGTGTAAACATCCTATGATCCAGACAGTGTGACATGTGTAAACATCCTATGATCCAGACAGTGACATGTGTAAACATCCTATGATCCAGACAGTGTGACATGTAAACGTCCTATGTTCCAGACAGTGTGACATGTGTAAACATCCTATGATCCAGACAGTGTGACATGTAAACGTCCTATGTTCCAGACAGTGTGACGTGTAAACGTCCTATGTTCCAGTGTGACATGTGTAAACATCCTATGATCCAGACAGTGACATGTGTAAACCTCCTATGATCCAGACAGTGTGACGTGTAAACATCCTATGATCCAGACATGCTGTATTGTGGTGTTCTTGTGACATTGTGTGCTGTTGTTTCTGGGGTGGGTGATGGGTTCGTGCTGTATTGTGGTGTTCTTGTGACATTGTGTGCTGTTGTTTCTGGGGTGGGTGATGGGTTCGTGCTGTATTGTGGTGTTCTTGTGACATTGTGTGCTGTTGTTTCTGGGGTGGGTGATGGGTTCGTGCTGTATTGTGGTGTTCTTGTGACATTGTGTGCTGTTGTTTCTGGGGTGGGTGATGGGTTCGTGCTGTATTGTGGTGTTTCTGTGACATTGTATGCTGTTGTTTTCTGGGGTGGGTGATGGGTTCGTGCTGTATTGTGGTGTTTCTGTGACATTGTGTGCTGTTGTTTTCTGGGGTGGGTGATGGGTTCGTGCTGTATTGTGGTGTTTCTGTGACATTGTATGCTGTTGTTTTCTGGGGTGGGTGATGGGTTCGTGCTGTATTGTGGTGTTTCTGTGACATTGTATGCTGTTGTTTCTGGGGTGGGTGAAGTCACTGTGATGACAATGAAGAGAACTTTTCTCTGTCTCTTCTCTCTGTCACCACTATGTCCATTATTGCCAAAAATAATCGCTGACAAGTTGTTGTTGGGTTCTCAGATGTGCATGACACTCATGGTTGTGTGTGTGTGTGTGTGTGTGTGTGTGCACCTCAGACCTCCAGTTTGTCATTTGTTCAAATCACCTGGCACTTTGGGTTCAAGCAATGTTGACAGTGATAAGAAACTCTAGGGTGAGCTGGACAGTACAAGGTCTTCAGAGAAGAAGCCCCCATCAGTCAAGTGTTAAGGCCCTTAACTCCTTACATTCTAAGGGAGCCGGTCCGCACCCAGGTCATGACTCCTGGATGCCCTTGTATTGCCGACTTTTTTTTCTTTTTTTTTCCCTGGTCCTAAGCAGGTTTGAACCTGTGCCTCCAGGGTGGTTGCCACTTTCAGGACTGAGTCAGCTTTTCTGGTAGATGTTTTAACCACCGAGCCATCATACGCCTCGTTTGAGTAGGGAAATTTAATCCTGAGGAAGTTTACTTTCATTCCTCCTCATCCAGATCCAGCTAGAACTCTTCTGCTGCTTCTGTCATTGCCTTGAGAGCCCATGTCCTCTCTCTACCAGAAATCGACAGATGTTTCATGAGGCTGTAGGCAGATGCGCTCACAAACCCTCTTGCGCCAATCTCTATGGCGAGGACTTGGCTTGGAAGCCAGATTCTCTCAGGCTGCTGGCTAGACTAGCATACTTCTCGGTTTTGTAGATGTGGGCTTCCTCCATTCTGCTCTTGTATGGCACAGTGAGCTCAGTCAGAATTGCTTGTTTCGTTGCTTTGGAGTGGACAATGTCAGGTCTCATGCCGCTCTTGCTGATGATTTCCGGGTGTTTCTTCCCCTCTGGTATGTCAACTGTGCATTCCCAATCTTCGGCAGCCAGCCTTCACTTTGGGTTCTTCTTAGCTGCTATATGTGTCTTCTTAGCTGCTATATGTGTCTTCTTAGCTGCTATATGTGTCTTCTTAGCTGCTATATGTGTCTTCTTAGCTGCTATATGTGTCTTCTTAGCTGCTATATGTGTCTTCTTAGCTGCTATATGTGTCTTCTTAGCTGCTATATGTGTCTTCTTAGCTGCTATATGTGTCTTCTTAGCTGCTATATGTGTCTTCTTAGCTGCTATATAAACAGTAAAATTACAGTATTTATGATAATGACACAAGCTTTGCTTTTCTGGTTGTGCATGGAATCTCTGTTTCCACTTGTCAAATGATATTCCTTGCAGTTTGGGGTCCCCTGAGGTTCTATTTTAGGTCCTTGATTTTCATGCTGTCATCCAGTCACTCTCATATCACTGAAGCACACTGTCTCTCACACCAAATGTTCAGGTGGTTCACAGCTCTACAACTCCTGTCACGCCACTGATATCCAACCACTTCTCTCTGTGATGGAATCGTGCATCTCTTGACATTAAATCATTGATGTCTCACAACAAATTGCAACTGAGTGACACAAAGACTGAAGCACTATTGATTGCCAATACAGACGACACAGATCAGACCCTCAAATTAACAACTGGTGAAAGTGACATTTGTTTTTCAGAGTCCATCTGTAACTTGGATGTCATGCTTGACAAGCTTTGTATGAAATATTGAGTTCATAAAATCTCTCAGGCTGTTAAAACTGAACTGAGAAGAGTCAGTGCAATTGATTGCTTTCTCACTATTCAGGCCACAAACCCTCAAAACTTCTCTTGTTCTTTCTTGTCTGATTCATGCCAGTTCTCTTCAGGCTGGCATCCCTGACAATCTCCAAAAACTCCAGAAAATCCAGAACTGTGCTATGTTACTATTTAGGACATTTAGATGAACCCATATAACTTCTCTTCTTGGGGAGCTACAGTGACTACCCATCTCTCTCAGGGTAGAACACAAACTAGCTGCCACATGTTTTTTTGTGTCATAAACCAAACTTAATATTTTCTCGTGGTTTTCAGACTTAGTAGTTTCAGGAGTGACCACTGAATTCCACCCCCAAGACTAGTTGAATAATACCCCAATCACACTATCACTTCCCTCATGTCCTGTTTCCATTCACTCATGCTGAAATGGCAATAAAGGCACAAAGATGCATAAGTGTGCATTCACCTTTACAAACCCACATGCCAGCACACACACATGTACACAATGCAAGCAAACACGTGTGTGTATACATGCAAGCTTATTATCTCTTGCTCTCATGCCAGCACACACACATACACAATACAAGCAAATGTGTGTGCATACACACAAGCCTATTATCACTCGCTGTCTGTTTCTCCTCTTCTGTGAGCAGTCAAACATAAAACAAATGTTCTTGATTCATACAAGAACACAAAAAACAATGTGATGTGCAGTGACTGATTAAAAAAGTATCAAATCTACAACTGACACAATCTGAGAGGTCATCAATGAAAGTATGTCGGGTATAACTCAGGTCCTCAGGACTGCATACGTGACTTCATCAGTGAAAGGTCAGGAATAACTGTAACCTACAAAAATGCAGACGTCGCTTCATCAGTGAATGTATGTCAGGAATAACGGTAACCCACAGGACTGCAGACGTCACTTCATCAATGAAAGATCAGAAATAACAGTAACCCACAGGATTGCAGACGTCACTTCATCAATGAAAGGTCAGAAATAACAGTAACCCACAGGACTGCAGACGTCACTTCATCAATGAAAGGTCAGAAATAACCGTAACCCACAGGATTGCAGACGTCACTTCATCAATGAAAGTATGTCAGGAATAACGGTAACCTACAAGACTGCAGACGTCCCTTCATCAGTGAAAGTATGTCAGGAAATACGGTAACCAACAGCACTGTAGACGTCACTTCATCAATGAAAGGTCAGGAATAATGGTAACCTACAGGACTGCAGGAATCACTTCATCAATAATAGTATATCAGGAAATACGGTAACCTCAGAACTGTAGATGTGACTTCATCAATGAAAGGTCAGGAATAACGGTAACCTACAGGACTGCAGACATCAATTCATCAATGAAAGTATCAGGAAATACGGTAACCTCAGAACTGCAGACATCACACCCAAGAAGCCAGTGCAAATTATAGTTGAGTGCAATGTTGATTTCTAGTTTAAGTTTCTCAAGGAGGTACCTCTATGTTCAGACAAATCCATATATGCTGCACCACCTCTGCTAAGCAGATGCCAGATAAGCAGCATAACCCAGCATGCTTTGGCCTTGAGTGTATGCATAATTATATTTGTGTACTTGTCAGAATATATTTATTCTACAGAATTTTGCCAGAGGACAACACTTTCATTGCCATGGGTTCTTTCTTAGTGTGGCAAGTGTGTGCTGCTCACAGGACCTTGGTTTATCATCTCATCCGAATGACTAGAGACTCAGTCTGATTTTGCAGTTAAACTTGGGAGAAAGGGCGAGTGCAGGATTTGAACTCAGACTCTCACGGATTCTATAATGGCAGATGAGCGTCTTAACCATTCAGCCACCTTCCTCCTATTTCTAGATGATTTATAAATAAGCCTAGCAGCAGAGTTCTGAATGTGAAAGGATGTAAGAAGAGACTGGAGTCTTGGGTGCTTCTATAAGAAGTGATTGAACTGAAGAGATACGTTTGAGCTCGAGGTAGGCTAGCTGGCACTTTTTTGGGGCAACATGGTGTTATGAGGGAAAGATTGCTGTCAAGAAGATGCCAAGTTAGGTCACGGACACAGAAAACATGATTTCCCTATAGGCCAATGGGGGTAAAGCAGGAATAGGAACTGAATGGGAAGTGGGTTGATACTTTTTAAAGAAACGGATGGCTTCAATTTTTTATCAAATCGATTTAAGTTTGTTGTTTGACATCCAATTTTCAGCGTCAGAAAAACAAGCCTGTAAAGATGATGAAAGCAAAGGTTAGTCAGGAGCAACAGATTGTAGTAGCTGCGTGTCACTGACAAACATTTCATGCACGACCAAGTGACCAAGCATTGGGGAAGTGTATACAGTATAAATAAAACAGGACCTTGCACAGAACCTTGTGAAACACCAAACGCGAGAGTTGAATTTTCAAGAGTGATGTTCTTTAACGAGAACAAACTGATTTCTTTCTGTGAGATAAGACCGAAATCAATTGAGTGCTTTTCCACAAGCTCGGAAGGTGTTCTCCAGCCTGCTCAGTAAAGTTTCGTGATCAATCATGTCGGAAGCTGCTGAGAGGTCCAAAAGAAGTAATGAAATTTTGACCTCATCAAGAGAGGTTATAGTGTTATTCACGACACGAAGGATAGATGTTTCTGTGCTTTTTTTTTCAAATTTCAAATCTTTACATAATATATATATTATCTTTTTAAAACGATCTTTTTAAAGAAGTCTTTTGCTGCCGAGAGAAGCTCGACAGACCAGCATTTTGCACTTCAAGCGCGATAACCACTTGCTGCAGCAAGGCAAACTTCCTGCCGAGTTATTTTCGCTTCCGTTGCCGGCCGGTGCACACACACATTCATTTTGCCGAAATGTCGGGAAAAAGGAATAATCGGTGAAACAACAAGAGTAACTTTGTTCTTTTTGTTTAGGAAATATAGTTTTTGTCATGAAACCATTTTGTGCATTCATACTTCAGGCGCTTTTAGCGATTTTCTTGTGCACCACTCTCGCTGCGGCCATTACTGATCGATTTGACGATCAGCCTCTGTTTCAGAGCGCCTCACTTTCATTCACTACACATGCGAGTTTCTAAAGATAGCCCATTTCTTGCACTTTATTGGCTAAAATGTCTTTAGAATTTCCCTTTCTTCCTGTCTGACGTCAGTAATTGTATTAAAGCAGCTGGTGTTTCCCGACACACTTGTTGGTTGCTTGCGCCTCCTGCCAGTTTCGTCGACGTGTATGGGGTGTTGGTCCCCATACGATTTTGCAGGAGTGTGGCTCCAACGACGCCTTTATTTCATCAGTCGACAAAGGGATCTTGCCCAAGCGTTACACCAAGCACAGCAGGAGGAGTTTGCTGTTTAAAGTGCTGTGGATGACTGCAAAGTGTGGTTCAATGATCCACTGACTTCAACTTAGCACTGACCCAGATCGTGAAAAAACCGTCTTCGGTTAGCAGATTGGATTCGGTGTATCGTCTGGTGTGGGGGTGTTACATTCAACATGGATCAGTTTACTTTTGCCCAGCAGTTGATCGATGACTTTGATATAGACCAGTTGGATTTTGACATGACAACTTTGGTGAAGCAAGAGAGCGAAGCCAGGGACTTTGCCACGTGCAGTATGGCCGCTCAGCGCAGCACCCAGCCTGTTGGTTCAGTCGACAACTGTGGCAGCGTTTTGTCCCGGCCCCATTCTCCACAACCTCAACCAGCTCTCACAGAATCAGTGGCAGTTAAAGAAGAGTTCACCAGCTTGACTTGCCACAAGTGGACGGAGAGAAGCGCAGCAAAGCCTATGAACTTTCTGGAAATGTGTGCTGCCGAAATGCTGTGCCCAGAAGCAGGCGTCTTTGGGCGGCCGTTTGCCGACAAAGTGTTGACTGAGTGTGTCAAGTCAGTGGCCAAGAGCGAAGGTGTGCACATGATGCCCATGGCCCAAGATGAAGCCTCCAGTCCTGACATGCTCACTCCCAGTCCAACTCCAGAGGTGCTCAGTCCAGTGTGCAGCAGCAGCAGCAGCAGCAGAAGCTCATTTGGGGAAAAGGCAGAAGAATCTGAGGTACACTATATGTCAGAAAATTCCTCAGACACAGTGATTTGTGAGGGCAGCAGCAGCAAGAGGTGTGAAGGTGGGCAGTGCATGCTGGAGACCCCACCAGACACCCCTCCAGACACCCCAGTGCCACCACCGGCTGTGAGTCGACCCAGCAAGAGATCGAGAACCAGAGGTATGTGTCCATCATCTGTACCCATAGAAATCAGTGAGGATGAACTCATCAGCTTGCCTGTGCGTGAACTGAACAAGCGTCTCCAGGGCTACCCAAAGGACCAAGTCGCACATCTCAAACAAAAGCGACGCACACTCAAGAACCGTGGGTATGCACAAAACTGCCGCTCAAAGCGTATGGTTCAAAAACACGAACTGGAATCAACCAACAAAGGCCTGTGTGATGAGATTCACAAACTGAAAAAACAGTTGATGGAAACGTCCCGGGAGCGTGATTTCTACAAGCAGCGTTGTGAGGCACTGCAGGTGGGTGTGAGCAAAGCCATGAAGGGCAGCACAGCATCCCAGCTGACCAAGCTGCCTTCCTTCACTCTCATGACAGACACTGCTTCTGCTAGTTCACTGTGAGCTGACAGTGTGTTGAGAGTTCACTGTGATGTGACAGTGTTGACAGTTTACTGTGATGTGACTGTTGACAGTTCACTGTAAGTTAACAGTGTGTTGACAGTTCACTGTGAACTGACAGTGTCTTGACAGTTCACTGATGTGACAGTGTCTTGACAGTTCACTGATATGACATTGTCTTGACAGTTCACTGTTGTGATGTGACAGTGTGTTGACAGTTCACTGTGATGTGTCAGTGTGCTGACAGTTCACTGTGATGTGACAGTGTGTTGACAGTTTACTGATGTGATGTGTCAGTGTGTTGACAGTTCACTGTTGTGATGCGTCAGTGTGTTGGCATTTCACTGTTGTGATGTGTCATTATGTTGACAGTTTACTGTGATGTGACAGTGTCTTGACAGTTCACTGTTGTGATGTGTCATTGTGTTGACAGTTCACTGTGATGTGACAGTGTGTTGACAGTTCACTGTTGTGATGTGTCATTGTGTTGACAGTTCACTGTTGTGATGTGTCATTGTGTTGACAGTTTACTGTGATGTGTCATTGTGTTGACAGTTCACTGTGATGTGACAGTGTGTTGACAGTTCACTGTTGTGATGTGTCATTGTGTTGACAGTTCACTGTGATGTGACAGTGTGTTGACAGTTCACTGTTGTGATGTGTCATTGTGTTGACAGTTCACTGTGATGTGACATTGACAGTTCACTGTGATGTGACAGTGTGTTGACAGTTCACTGTGATGTGACATTGACAGTTCACTGTAATGTGACAGTGTTGACAGTTCGCTGTGAGCTGGCAGTGTGTTGACGGCTCACTGTGCTGTGACAGTGTGTTTATTATAAATGAAAGTTCACTGTGATGTGACAGTGTTGACAGTTCACTGTTAGCTGACAGTGTGTTGACAGTTCACTGTTAGCTGACAGTGTGTTGACAGTTCACTGTTAGCTGACAGTGTGTTGACAGTTCACTGTTAACTGACAGTGTGTTGACAGTTCACTGTTACTGTTAGCTGACAGTGTGTTGACAGTTCACTGTTAGCTGACAGTGTGTTGACAGTTCACTATTAGCTGACAGCTGACAATGTGTTGACAGTTCACTGTGATGACGTGACAGTTTGTTGACATTTCACTGTTAGCTGACAGTGTGTTGACAGGTCACTGTGATGTGACAGTGTTGACAGGTCACTGTGATGTGACAGTGTTGACAGGTCACTGTGATGTGACAGTGTTGGTCACTGTGATGTGACAGTGTTGACAGGTCACTGTGATGTGACAGTGTTGACAGGTCACTGTGATGTGACAGTGTTGGTCACTGTGATGTGACAGTGTTGACAGGCCACAGTGAGCTGACACTGTTGACAGTTTATTGTGATGTTCAGTGTGATGACAGTTCACTGTGATATGGCAGTGTTGACACAACAGTTTATTGTGATGTGTCAGTGTGTTAACAGTTTACTGTAATGTGACAGTGTTGACAGTTCATTGTGATGTGACAGTGTTGACAGTTCATTGTGATGTGACAGCTGTGTGCCTACCAAGTTAGGACATTGGAAAATGCAGCTAAAGTGGTTACCACTGTCAGTGTTATTATCTTGTGTAACATATTTTAGATCATAAAAGAGGTCATGGTGATAAGTGAGTAATATTTGAAATATCTTGATATGTAAAGAAACTTTTATAACAAATAAACTAAAAAAGAATGTTTGTCAGATTCTGATAAAATCATTATGTATAAGATTCTACTGTGAGGAAAGTTGTTTTGTTGTTGTTGTTGTGCATTTGGTTTAGGTTGGATTTGATTTTTCTATAGATTGTTATCACTGTGTTACTATTACTAGTATATACATAGTAGTACTAGTAAGAGTAGCCTGCTGAATGTTGTGACTTCTTTAAAAAGTTTATTTGTTTGGCAGATCTGTTATGGATTATCAAAGATCACATCTTTACTTCTAATTAAAAAATTTTTTTTAATTTCCAGAAAAGTCATAAGTAATACTACCGCTGTTTCAGTTGATTTGGAACTTTCAGCCTATTACCACTGTGATGATTTTTTGGGGTTTTTTTTTAATTATTTTTTTTAAGGTGTGTTCTTTTTTTCCTGTGTTGACACATGTATTTCCTTTCAACTAGTTTCATGCCTTCACTTGCTAAAAAAGAAAAAAAAAAGAAAAAAAGAAAAGAATTGTACTGTTAATCACTTAATGTATTTTCTTTCATTGTTTTCAAGCAACTTCTTTTTCTTGTTATGTTTAACTGTTCAGACATTTTTGACTCACTAGTGTAAACAAAGCGAGTCTATGTTTTAACCCGGTGTTCGGTGTGTGTGTGTGTGTGTGTGTCCGTGTGTGTGTGTCTCCATGGTAAACTTTAACATTGACATTTTCTCTGCAAATACTTTGTCAGTTGACACCAAATTTGGCATAAAAATAGGAAAAATTCAGTTCTTTCCAGTCATCTTGTTTAAAACAATATTGCACCTCTGGGATGGGCACAAAAAATAAAAAGAAACCTAATTATATGCAAACTGCATTTACTGTTATATTTATATTTTTTGTATTCTCTGAACTTGGCACTTTGATCTCTTATTCTGACACAACAACAAGAGGAGTCATTATTATCATTTTTTGTTCAAACAGGAACTTCTTTTGCTAAGCATGGAATTTTTATTTATTTTGCAAACGTTTTGGTGCAGATAGTAAAAAAGGGAAATTACTCTGTAATTAATGCTAGGGGACTTAATTTATCACAAGTGAGTCTTGAAGGCTTTGCCTCTCTTGTTTTCTTTTTGTTTGTTGATGACAGAAAAGTGTGCTTTGTTTACATTTACATATATTGTTTAGGTCTTTTTGTTTGTTGATGTCAGTGAAATGTGTTATGTTCAGCTTAAACTAGTTAACTGTTAAGACATTATTTGGGTCTTTTTGTTTGTTGATGTCAGTGAAGTGTGTTATGTTCAGCTTAAAGTTAAATGTTCAGACATTGTTTGGGTCTTTTTGTTTGTTGATGTCAGTGAAGTGTGTTATGTTCAGCTTAAAGTTAAATGTTCAGACATTGTTTGGGTCTTTTTGTTTGTTGATGTCAGTGAAGTGTGTTATGTTCAGCTTAAAGTCAAATGTTCAGACATTGCTTGGGTCTTTTTGTTTGTCAATGTCAGTGAAATGTGCATTTGATGGTGGATGACTGTTACAGTGTTAGCATGATTTGATTTGATTTTTCTTAAGATCTTGATCACTGAAACTGAGAAAGAACAATAGCTATCACAAACTATAAGTATAGATGAGAAATATGTCATGATCAATACAGAAATTTTGTTATTATCTCTCTCATTTATCAAACCAGATATAAAATTTATGAAAGTCAGATAACATTGTTAGTGGCAATATATTTTTTAATTTGTTTGGTTTTATTGGTTTAACAGCTAGTTATTCCTTTTTTCTTCTCTTTTTTCAGAAACTTTAATTTATGAGATATATATATATATATATATATATATATATATATATATATATAAAACAAAGTGCAGCTTGCTACTGTTTCTTTTCTTTTGTGTTTTGGTGTGGTAAGTTTATGTATTGTATTATTTCTTTTTACTTTGATGAATTGGAGGGTGTTTTTGTTTTGTTGTTGTTTGTTGTTGTTGTTGTTGTTTTTTTTTTGGGGGGGGGGTTGCTGGGGGTTTTTTTGGTTTGTTTTTTTGGTTTGTTTAGAACAAAGTTCCACCTGAGGACCTTAATCAGAACAGTCAGTGTAAGTAAATTATTTTATGTTGACAGCAGAAAGTTAGAAGTAACAGTAGTAGTAGTAGTATAACTGTTGTTAGTATTATTATTACCATTATTATTTCTTTTTCTACCATTTCTTCTTGTTGTTGATATTATTGTTCATTTTATTGATGACAGCAGCTTGTGATTTTTTTATTATTAAGCAAAATATGCTATGAGTCGATGTGTATATATATGTACATATACATGTATCTATATATCTATATATATATATATATATATGTGTGTGTGTGGGTGTGTGTGTGTGTGAATGAATTTACTAATTCAGTTGTTGTCCATTAGTTTCTAGTAATATCGGTTTTCATTACATGAATGTTAAGAGAATGAAGGTGATGTCTGTTAAAGAATATTATTTGATTGTGATAATTATAATACTACTGAATTATTCATTTACTGTATAACATGTCTTTCACTTCTGATTGCCTTTCTGACTGTTTCTGCACAGCTGTTTGTGAATGTCATGGCAAAACAGAGCCCAACATTAGACTTGGAAAACCTTCCTTGCCACTTTCCTCCTGTTTCCCAGTCTTTTGCCCATGGAAAACATTCAACTACTGAACTACTCAACTGGACATCTTTCAGAATGAAATGTTAAGGGATTTGTCCTGATGGACTGTTTGAATTGTTCAGAATGGAATGTCAATTGAAAAGTCCTGGTTGACAGTTGGAATTGTTTGGAATGGAATGTTAAAGGGAAATGTCCTGATTGACAGTTGGAATTGTTCAGAATGGAATGTTAAAGGGAAATGTCCTGATTGACAGTTGGAATTGTTCAGAATGGAATGTTAAGGGAAATGTCCTGATTGGCAGTTGACATTGTTCAGAATGGAATGTTAAAGGGAAATGTCCTGATTGGCAGTTGGAATTGTTTGGAATGGAATGTTAAAGGGAAATATCCTGGTTGACAGTTGGAATTGTTCAGAATGGAATGTTAAAGGGAAAAGTCCTGATTGACAGTTGGAATTGTTCAGAATGGAATGTTAAGGGAAATGTCCTGATTGACAGTTGACATTGTTCAGAATGGAATGTTAAAGGGAAATGTCCTGATTGACAGTTGGAGTTGTTCAGAATGGAATGTTAAGGGAAATGTCCTGATTGACAGTTGACATTGTTCAGAATGGAATGTTAAAGGGAAATGTCATGATTGACAGTTGACATTGTTCAGAATGGAATGTTAAGGGAAATGTCCTGATTGACAGTTGGAATTGTTCAGAATGGAATGTTAAGGGAAATGTCATGATTGACAGTTGACATTGTTCAGAATGGAATGTTAAGGGAAATATCCTGGTTGACAGTTGGAATTGTTCAGAATGGAATGTTAAGGGAAATGTCATGATTGACAGTTGACATTGTTCAGAATGGAATGTTAAAGGGAAATGTCATGATTGACAGTTGACATTGTTCAGAATGGAATGTTAAGGGAAATGTCATGATTGACAGTTGGAATTGTTCAGAATGGAATGTTAAAGAGAAAAAGTCATGGTAGAGTATGGATGTTGGGTGCAGAAGGGGAGGGGGGTGGTGGGGTGACTTCTTTGCTTTACACAGACTGGTTCCCACACAGTCACAGGAACATGGTCAAGCAACTGTCAAGAAATGCTTTAGCCTCTGTTTGACTTAGGTACTGTACAGTGTCTGTTTGGATTGGTGTTGTTGGCAGTGTAGTGTGTGTGTGTGTGTGTGAGGGAGAGAGAGAAAGAGTGAGCGTGTGAATGTTTTGTGTGTGTGTGTGTGTGTGTGTTTGTGTGTGTGATTTCTTCAGAGTTCCATTATGCCCAGGTAATTTTCATGGAGAGAATATTAATTAGGAATTGTGTACTTGTGTTGTTTATGTGTTGATCTGAGCAGGAAAAATCGGTTTGGTTTGTTCTCTTTCCCTCTGTTTTCTTTAAAAAAAAAGAAAAAACCCAAAAAACAACAAGGTTTTGGTACTGTAATTTGTGAAGATGTGTTACGTCTGAATTTTCCAAGCTGAAAGCATGGTGTTGTAGAGGACTGCCTGTTAGGGTGTGTGATGGAGTCAGTGTGAACACATACTGCCTGTTGATGTGTGTGTGTGTGTGTGTGTGTGTGCTGGAGTCAGTGTGAACACATACTGCCTGTTGATGTGTGTGTGTGTGTGTGATGGAGTCAGTGTGAACACATACTGCCTGTTGATGTGCGTGTGTGTGTGTGCTGGAGTCAGTGTGAACACATACTGCCTGTTGATGTGTGTGTGTGTGTGTGTGTGTGCTGGAGTCAGTGTGAACACATACTGCCTGTTGATGTGTGTGTGTGTGTGTGATGGAGTCAGTGTGAACACATACTGCCTGTTGATGTGTGTGTGTGTGTGCTGGAGTCAGTGTGAACACATACTGCCTGTTGATGTGTGTGTGTGTGTGCTGGAGTCAGTGTGAACACATACTGCCTGTTGATGTGTGTGTGTGTGTGCTGGAGTCAGTGTGAACACATACTGCCTGTTGGTGTGTGTGTGTGTGTGCTGGAGTCAGTGTGAACACATACTGCCTGTTGGCGTGTGTGTGTGTGTGTGTGTGTGTGTGTGTGTGCTGGAGTCAGTGTGAACACATACTACCTGTTGGTGTGTGTGTGTGTGTGTGTATGTGCTAGAGTCAGTGTGAACACATACTGCCTGTTGATGTGTGTGTGTGCTGGAGTCAGTGTGAACACATACTGCCTGTTGATGTGTGTGTGTGTGTGTGTGTGCTGGAGTCAGTGTGAACACATACTGCCTGTTGATGTGTGTGTGTGCGTGTGCTGGAGCCAGTGTGAACACATACTGCCTGTTGGTGTGTGTGTGTGTGTGCTGGAGTCAGTGTGAACACATACTGCCTGTTGATGTGTGCTGGAGTCTGTGTGAACACATACTGCCTGTGTGTGTGTGTGTGTGTGTGTGTGTGTGCTGGAGTCAGTGTGAACACATACTGCCTGTGTGTGTGTGTTGGAGTCAGTGTGAACACAAACTGCCTGTGTGTGTGTGTGTGTGTGTGTACTGGAGTCAGTGTGAACACAATAGCTTGCTGACCACAGTGAGTGTGACCAGAGCACTTTGCTGACACAGTGAATTATACATGTACAGAACATGTTGCTTTACTGCTTTGTGCAGAGTGGAGTGTGATTCTGTGAGTCATGTACAGAATACATTGCTTTGTACAAGGAGCAGTGTGATTCTGTGAGTCATGTACAGAATACATTGCTTTGTACAAGGAGCAGTGTGATTCTGTGAGTCATGTACAGAATACATTGCTTTGTACAAGGAGCAGTGTGATTCTGTGAGTCATTTACAGAATACATTGCTCTGTACAAGGAGAAGCGTAATTCTGTGAGTTATGTACAGAACACATTGCTTTGTGCAAGAAGTGTGAATCTGTGTTATGTACAGAACACATTGCTTTTACAAGGAGCAGTGTGATTATGTGAGTTATGTACATAACACATTACTTTGTACAAGGAGAAGCGTACTTTTGTGAGTTATGTACAGAACACACTGCCAAACTGCCTTGTACAGGGAGCAGTTTGATTCAATAAGTTATGTACAGAACACACTGCCAAACTGCCTTGTACAGGGAGCAGTTTGATTCAATGAGTTATGAACAGAACACACTGCTTTACTGCCTTGTACAGGGAGCAGTTTGATTCAATGAGTTATGAACAGAACACACTGCCAAACTGCCTTGTACAGGGAGCAGTTTGATTCAATGAGTTATGAACAGAACACACTGCTTTACTGCCTTGTACAGGGAGCAGTTTGATTCAATGAGTTATGAACAGAACACACTGCCAAACTGCCTTGTACAGGGAGCAGTTTGATTCAATGAGTTATGAACAGAACACACTGCTTTACTGCCTTGTACAGGGAGCAGTTTGATTCAATGAGTTATGAACAGAACACACTGCCAAACTGCCTTGTACAGGGAGCAGTTTGATTCAATGAGTTATGAACAGAACACACTGCCAAACTGCCTTGTACAGGGAGCAGTTTGATTCAACGAGTTATGTACAGAACACACTGCTTTACTGCCTTGTACAGGGAGCAGTTTGATTCAATGAGTTATGAACAGAACACACTGCTTTACTGCCTTGTACAGGGAGCAGTTTGATTCAGTGAGTTATGAACAGAACACACTGCCAAACTGCCTTGTACAGGGAGCAGTTTGATTCAACGAGTTATGTACAGAACACACTGCTTTACTGCCTTGTACAGGGAGCAGTTTGATTCAACGAGTTATGAACAGAACACACTGCTTTACTGCCTTGTACAGGGAGCAGTTTGATTCAATGAGTTATGAACAGAACACACTGCCAAACTGCCTTGTACAGGGAGCAGTTTGATTCAACGAGTTATGAACAGAACACACTGCCAAACTGCCTTGTACAGGGAGCAGTTTGATTCAATGAGTTATGAACAGAACACACTGCCAAACTGCCTTGTACAGGGAGCAGTTTGATTCAATGAGTTATGAACAGAACACGCTGCTTTACTGCCTTGTACAGGGAGCAGTTTGATTCAATGAGTTATGAACAGAACACACTGCTTTACTGCCTTGTACAGGGAGCAGTTTGATTCAATGAGTTATGAACAGAACACACTGCCAAACTGCCTTGTACAGGGAGCAGTTTGATTCAATGAGTTTTGAACAGAACACACTGCCAAACTGCCTTGTACAGGGAGCAGTTTGATGTAATGAGTTATGAACAGAACACACTGCTTTACTGCCTTGTACAGGGAGCAGTTTGATTCAATGAGTTATGAACAGAACACACTGCTTTACTGCCTTGTACAGGGAGCAGTTTGATTCAATGAGTTATGAACAGAACACACTGCTTTACTGCCTTGTACAGGGAGCAGTTTGATTCAATGAGTTATGAACAGAACACACTGCCAAACTGCCTTGTACAGGGAGCAGTTTGATTCAATGAGTTATGAACAGAACACACTGCTTTACTGCCTTGTACAGGGAGCAGTTTGATTCAATGAGTTATGAACAGAACACACTGCCAAACTGCCATGTAGTTGTACAGGACAGGGAGCAGTATGAATCAGATCTGAAGACAGATGCTGCCTAAATGCCTTCTTCAGTACATACAATGTCATTTTCCTCATGCTGTGTGGAATGGTGAAAAAAGAATGATACACATTTCTGTACTTAATGTATAGATAATGTATAGATTGTAAAATTCTTAAACTGCTCTTTCATAAAAAAAAAAAAAATAAATCCATTTGTTTGTTCATTTCTTTTGTTCCATGTTTATTTGAGCGTTTGTTTTTCTTGTCAGAAATTTAAGTTATTTCTTCTTCCTTTTTTTTCCTTTTTTTAAAATATTTTTATTAAGTATGTTTCCACAGTCACCCAATATCCAGGAATATGTAACATAGTGTTTTGACTGTACACATTCAAATGTTCACTACCATTGTGCAACTGCCATGGTTTATTTCTCTGTCTCTTTTTTTTTCTGTCTTTCTTTTTTTAAATATTATTTTGCAACAGCATGCACAATAGGAAAAATTGTTTGCAGAGGAGAATATATTGCATGGAATCATATGACTGTCATAGAAGGCAGGTGTGTTGTATGGAATGATATGACTGATGTCATAGAAGACAGGTGTATGGAATGCTATGACTGATGTCATAGAAGTCCGGTGTGTTGTATGGAATGCTATGACTGATGTCATAGAAGACAGGTGTGTTGTATGGAATGATATGACTGATGTCATAGAAGACAGGTGTGTTGTATGGAATGATATGACTGATGTCATAGAAGGCAGGTGTGTTGTATGGAATGATATGACTGATGTCATAGAAGACAGGTGTGTTGTATGGAATGATATGACTGATGTCATAGAAGACAGGTGTGTTGTATGGAATGATATGACTGCTGTCATAGAAGGCAGGTGTGTTGTATGGAATGATGTGAGTGATCTCATAGAAGTCAGGTGTGTTGTATGGAATGATATGACTGATGTCATAGAAGACAGGTGTGTTGTATGGAATGATATGATTCATGTCATAGAAGTCAGGTGTGTTGTATGGAATGATATGACTGATGTCATAGAAGACAGGTGTGTTGTATGGAATGATATGACTAATGTCATAGAAGGCAGGTGTGTTGTATGGAATGATATGACTGATGTCATAGAAGACAGGTGTGTTGTATGGAATGATATAACTGATGTCATAGAAGACAGGTGTGTTGTATGGAATGATGTGAGTGATCTCATAGAAGTCAGGTGTGTTGTATGGAATGATATGACTGATGTCATAGAAGACAGGTGTGTTGTATGGAATGATATGACTGATGTCATAGAAGACAGGTGTGTTGTATGGAATGATATGATTGATGTCATAGAAGTCAGGTGTGTTGTATGGAATGATATGACTGATGTCATAGAAGACAGGTGTGTTGTATGGAATGATATGATTCATGTCATAGAAGTCAGGTGTGTTGTATGGAATGATATGACTGCTGTCATAGAAGTCAGGTGTATGGAATGCTATGACTGATGTCATAGAAGGCAGGTGCGTTGTATGGAATGATATGACTGATTTCATAGAAGTCAGGTGTATTGTATGGAATGATATGACTGATTTCATAGAAGTCAGGTGTATTGTATGGAATGATATGACTGATGTCATAGAAGGCAGGTGTATGGAATGATATCACTGATGTCATAGAAGACAGGTGTGTTGTATGGAATATGACTGATTTCATAGAAGGCAGGTGTGTTGTATGGAATGATATGACTGATGTCATAGAAGGCAGGTGTGTTGTATGGAATGATATGACTGATGTCATAGAAGTCAGGTGTGTTGTATGGAATGATATGACTGATGTCATAGAAGACAGGTGTGTTGTATGGAATGATATGACTGATGTCATAGAAGGCAGGTCTGATGTCATAGAAGGCAGGTGTGTTGTATGGAATGATATGCCTGATGTCATAGAAGTCAGGTGTGTTGTATGGAATGATATGACTGATGTCATAGAAGACAGGTGTGTTGTATGGAATGCTATGACTGATGTCATAGAAGTCAGGTGTGTTGTATGGAATGATATGACTGATGTCATAGAAGGCAGTTGTGCTGTATGGAATGATATGACTGTTGTAAAAGACAGGTGCGTTGTATGGAATTATATGACTAATGTCATAGAAGTCAGGTGTATTGTTTGGAATGGTATGACTGATGTCATAGAAGACAGGTGTGTTGTATGGAATGCTATGACTGATGTCATAGAAGTCAGGTGTATTGTTTGGAATGCTATGACTGATGTCATAGAAGACAGCATGGTGCCTAGAAAGGCTGAAAGATGGAGAGGTGGTCTTTTACTGGCACACTGCATAGTGAGAGAGGCTGATAGAGGGAGGAAGGATTGTCTTTTTACCGGCACACTTCAAACAGGGGCAGACCCAGCATGCTACAGGATTTAGGGTGTTGGCAGGCTGTTCCTGTAATGTGTCAGTTTGACAAGTGTGATTTATGTCAGTGTAGAATGTACAGAAAAATACCATTGCTCTTTCCAATATCTTGTGCAGCTGATGCCTCTGTTGGCCTCTTGACTGTTGTTGCCTATGGCAGTCTCTGGTGAAGGTCACATGGATGGCAGCACTGGAATGTGTGTATTGATATTTTGTGTGTCTGTCTTCTCTTTCTCTTTCAGTGGCTGTCAGTCTGTCTGTCTCTGTCTCTCTCTCCAGTTATGTTTAGCAGGATTTCAAAAGAAGGAATTCATTTCTTCATGCTGTGTTTTTGTCATGAACAATTTGAAGTTGTCTGTTCTTTATGGTCAAATTTGTTGTCAGAAATAACTCACACTGAAAGATGGGCAAACATACCTGCACACACAGACAACAATGGTGATATATATATATATATATATATATATATATAATAGCTGTGCAGACTTCGTTAGTTTCTGTTGGCTGTATGCAGTGGTGATGTTGGCAGTGTCATTAAAGCAAGTCCGCTTTACCTGTGTTCAGTGTCTGGGTGATGTGGTGAATGGACTGATGTGTGCTGTGTACTACACATACTATGAACCATGATGCGTGCTGTCAGTGCTACAGATACCATGATGTGTGCTGTCAGTGCTACACATACCATGATGTGTGCTGTGTGCTACACATACCATTCTGCGTGCTACACATACCATGATGCATGCTGTCAGTGCTACACATACCATTCTGTGTGCTGTGAGTGCTACACATACCATGATGCGTGCTGTCAGTGCTACACATACCATTCTGTGTGCTGTCAGTGCTACACATACCATGATGCGTGCTGTCAGTGCTACACATACCATTCTGTGTGCTGTCAGTGCTACACATCCCATGATGCGTGCTGTCAGTGCTACACATACCATTCTGTGTGCTACACATACCATGATGCGTGTTGTCAGTGCTACACATACCATTCTGTGTGCTGTGAGTGCTACGCATATCATTCTGTGTGCTGTGAGTGCTACACATACCATTCTGTGTGCTGTCAGTGCTGGTGCTACACATACCATGGTATAGCCTATGTTCTTTTCTGGTGTGTACATCTACTACATGTGTTCCATGGTCGAGTGCCTATACACACCCTGTACACACACACCTTGTACACCTGTACACACACCCTGTACACACTGTACATACACCCTGAACACACACCCTGTATACACACACCTTGTACACCTGTACACACACCCTGTACACACTGTACATACACTCTGTACACACACCCTATACATACACCCTGTAGACCCTGTACACACACCCTGTACACACCTTGAACACACCCTGTACACATGCCCTGTACACCCTGCACACACCCTGTACACTATGCACACACCCTGTACACACACCCTGTACACCCTGTACACACACCCTGCACACACCCTGTACACACACCCTGTACACACATCCTATACACCCTGTACACACCCTGTAACCACTCTGTACACACACCCTGTACACACTGCACACACCCTGTACACCCTGTACACACCCTGTATACCCTGTACACACCCTGTACACCATGTACACACACCCTGTACACCCTGTACACACACCCTGCACACACACCCTGTACACCCTGCACACACACACCTTGCACACACACCCTGTACACACACCCTGCACACACATGCTGTACACACACCCTGTACACCCTGCACACACCCTGTACACACACCCTGTACACCCTGCACACACCCTGCACACACACCCTGTACACACACACCCTGTACACACACCCTGCACACACACCCTGCACAAACCCTGTACACACACACCCTTTACACACACCCTTTACACACCCTGTACACACACCCTGCACACACACCCTGTACACCCTGCACAAACCCTGTACACACACACCCTGTACACACACCCTGTACACCCTGCACACACACCCTGTACACACACACCCTGTACACACACCCTGCACACACACCCTGCACAAACCCTGTACACACACACCCTTTACACACACCCTTTACACACTTACACACCCTGTACACACACACCCTGTACACACACCCTGCACACACACCCTGCACAAACCCTGTACACACACACCCTGTACACACACCCTGCACACACACCCTGTACACCCTGCACAAACCCTGTACACACACCCTACACACAAACCCTGTACACACACCCTGCACACACACCCTGTACACCCTGCACACACACCCTGTACACCCTGTACACACACCCTGTACACACCCTGTACACACCCTGTACTTCCTGTACACACACCCTGTACACACCCCCTGTACACACCCCATACACACACCCTGTACACACACCTTGTACACCCTGTACACACAACCTGTACACCCTGTACACACACCCTGTACACACACCCTGTACACCCTGTACACACACCCTGTACACACACCCTGTACACACACCCTGTACACACTGTACACACTGTACACACACTCTGTACAGGTCTACAGCCATCCGCCCTGTCTCCATTCTTTCAATGAGCTGCAGGAAGATCGATAGACAAGATGGCCCGCTGACAGCCGATCAATAATTCACCACACACCCCTCTTACCTGACCTACTTTGCTTTCAAGCTGCCCTGGGTTCTGCACTGTTTGAAAGGAAGGGGATTCATATCGACTGTATGGCATCCATCCATGTCAGTGTTAGTCCACAAGCTTGTGAAAAAATACTGACAGGTATGCTTCTCTCTCTCTCTCACACACACACTCACACACACACACGCATGCATGCACGCACGTGTGTGTGTGTGTGTGTGTGTGTGTGTGTGTTTGACACCTGTAAGGTATATATTTCTATCTGATGATGACTAGAAAGTTAGATTTGTGGGCGTGGCGTGACACATATGAACCTTTAAGACAATGACAATGAACATGATTGTATCACCTGTCATGAAAGTCTAAATCAATAAACATGAATATATCACCTCTTATGGAACATGATGATTAGCATTATTGTAACACCTCTGATGAAAGTAAGAGTCAATAAACAATTACATGATCATGTCACCTCTCACAAAAGTAGATCAGTAAACACGATTGTATCACTCTCATCAAAGTCAAAATCAATAAACATAATGACATAATTTTCCATGACTGTCCTATAAAAAAAAAAAAAAAAAAAAAAATTCATGGCTGCCCACACCAATTAACATTATCATATCGCCTGACTGCCTCATCTATGAACATAATTAGATCACTTTTTAGTACTGCCCCATTCCATCCTCTCCCCCCACCCCCTCTGCTCTCTTATTCTCTCTGTCTCTGTCTGTCTCCTCCCACCCTCCGGGTCCACCCTCCCCGCCCTCTCTCTCTCTCTCTCTCTGTCATGCTGTTTGTTTCGGTTTATATTATTGTGTTGCATAATAAACCGAATGCAGGGCGGGGACTGGTGGAAAAAACAACAGCACATGATTACTTTATTCTCTAAAAAAAATATTTTTTTAAAATCTCCCGCCCCTCCCCCCTCCGTCTCTGTTTTCTGTAGTTTCTCTGTGTTCTACAGATTTCACCAGCTCCAGCCCGCCTTTCCTGCACTGCATCATGGTTCAGAGGATCAATGATGGTTTGCAAAAGTTGGTTAATATATGTGGGTAGAAAATAGCAGCAACTGTACAATGCCACTGTGGTGCAGGAATTTGACTCCATCAGAAGATTACCCCACAGTAAATTAATTATACAGTGATTTTTTTTTCTTTTCTTTTCTTTATAGCCTTTATGAGTGACTACGACTTATTGTGACAAGAAGCTAATTTCTAAGATACATTTTTTCTGGAGTTAAAAGAGTAAGATATGTGTTCAGTGACTTTATTGCTGATGCCAGATTCTGAAATAAAGACAAATAATTATGAATAATCAAACTGACTTGCTGACCTGATGGAAATAATGTGTATTGGAGTACAGACCACTCCCGTGTGAGTGTGTGTGCATGTGCGTGTGTGTGTGCATGTGTGTATGTGTGTGCATATGTATGTGTGTGTACATGTGTGTGTGTGTGTGTGTGTGTGTGTGTACGTGTGTGTGTGTGTGTATGTGTGTGTGTGTGTGTGTGTGTGTGTGTGTGTGTGTTGCTGTTTTGTGGTATACTAGTGACAAGAATTATATTATTTTGATATGTGTTGTTTTGTGGAACAGCAAGAAATGCTACAACACTCGTGGTGTTGTTCACATACACCAGTAAACTGCTACAGACCACATGATACTGCTCACTCACACCGATAAAATGCTACAGACCACATGATACTGCTCACTCACACCGATAAAATGCTACAGACCACATGATACTGCTCACTCACACCGATAAAATGCTACAGACCACATGATACTGCTCACTCACACCAGTAAACTGCTACAGACCACATGATACTGCTCACTCACACCGATAAAATGCTACAGACCACATGATACTGCTCACTCACACCAATAAAATGCTACAGACCACATGATACTGTTCACACACACCGATAAAATGCAACAGACCACATACTGTTCACATTCACCAGTAAATACTACAGACCACATGATACTGTTCACACACACTGGTAAAATGCTACAGACCACATGATACTGTTCACACACACTGGTAAAATGCTACAGACCACATGATACTGTTCACATACACCAGTAAACTGCTACAGACCACATGATACTGTTCACACACACCAGTAAACTGCTACAGACCACATGATACTGTTCACACACACTGGTAAACTGCTACAGACCACTTGATACTATTCACACACACCATTTAAATGCTACATACCACATGCTGTTCACACACACCGGTAAAATGCTACAGACCACATGATACTGTTCACACACACCAGTAAAATGCTACAGACCACATGATACTGTTCACACACACCTGTAAAATGCTACAGACCACATGATACTGTTCACACACACCGGTAAAATGCTACAGACCACATGATACTGTTCACACACACCGGTAAAATGCTACAGACCACATGATACTGTTCACACACACCGGTAAAATGCTACAGACCACATGATACTGTTCACACACACCAGTAAAATGTTACAGATCACATGATACTGTTCACATACACCAGTAAAATGCTACAGACCACATGCTGTTCACACACACCTATAAAATGCTACAGACCACATAATACTGTTCACACACACCAGTAAAATGCTACAGACCACATGATACTGTTCACACACACCAGTAAAATGCTACGGACCACATGATACTGTTCACATACACCGGTAAATTGCTACAGACTAAATACTGTTCACACACACCAGTAAAATGCTACAGACCACATGCTGTTCACACACACCGGTAAAATGCTACAGACCACATGCTGTTCACACACACCGGTAAAATGCTACAGACCACATGATACTGTTCACACACACCAGTAAAATGCTACAGACTAAATACTGTTCACACACACCAGTAAAATGCTACAGACCACATGCTGTTCACACACACTGGTAAAATGCTACAGACCACATGCTGTTCACACACACCGGTAAAATGCTACAGACCACATGCTGTTCACACACACCGGTAAAATTCTACAGACCACATGATACTGTTCACACACACCAGTAAAATGCTACAGACTAAATACTGTTCACACACACCAGTAAAATGCTACAGACCACATGCTGTTCACACACACCTGTAAAATGCTACAGACCACATGATACTGTTCACACACACTGGTAAAATGCTACAGACCACATGCTGTTCACACACACCGGTAAAATGTTACAGACCACAGGCTGTTCACATACACCGGTAAAATGCTACAGACCACATGATACTGTTTACACACACCGGTAAAATGCTACAGACCACATGATACTGTTCACACACACCAGTAAAATGCTACAGACTAAATACTGTTCACACACACCAGTAAAATGCTACAGACCACATGCTGTTCACACACACCGGTAAAATGCTACAGACCACATGCTGTTCACACACACCTGTAAAATGCTACAGACCACAGGCTGTTCACACACACCGGTAAAATGCTACAGACCACATGCTGTTCACACACACCGGTAAAATGCTACAGACCACATGATACTGTTCACACACACCAGTAAAATGCTACAGACCACATGATACTGTTCACAGACACCAGTAAAATGCTACAGACCACATGGTACTGTTCACACACACCAGTAAAATGCTATAGACCACATACTGTTCACACACACCGGTAAAATGCTACAGACCACATGCTGTTCACACACACCAGTAAAATGCTACAGACCACATGGTACTGTTCACACACACCAGTAAAATGCTACAGACCACATACTGTTCACACACACTGGTAAAATGCTACGGACCACATGCTGTTCACACACACCGGTAAAATGCTACAGACCACATGATATTGTTCACACACACCGATAAAATGCTACAAACCACATGATACTGTTCACACACACCGGTAAAATGCTACAGACCACATGATACTGTTCACACACACTGGTAAAATGCTACAGACCATATGATACTGTTCACACACACCAGTAAAATACTACAGACCACATGATACTATTCACACACACCGGTAAAATGCTACAGACCACATGATACTGTTCACACACACCTGTAAAATGCTACAGACCACATGATACTGTTCACACACACCAGTAAAATGTTACAGACCACATGATACTGTTCACACACACTGACACTCCCCATCGATCACGTTAAATGATGAATGTGACGACATAGTATTAAGGAGAAAAAAAGAAGAAAAAAAAAGAACACTGAGTTATGCATGTATAATGTGCGCGCACTTGCTTGCGTGCACGCATGTCTTCATGGGTGTGGTGTTTTTGCCATATAACCGTTATATCAGGTGTATATCATGTGATATATCAGGTATATGTCAGGCGATATTTCACTGAGGTATACAGAGAAAAGTTCCAGACCGGGTGCTGTCCTTTTTGTCTGCCTCAAACTGACACTTGAAGACCTGAACCTGCAGACTGCACTGAGGCACGTGTCATACTGGTTTTTTTGACAATTTTTAAACCCCAACCCCTAATCACCACCCCAGCAAAAAATAAAAAGAAAGCAAAACAACTGACAAATAGAATATTTATAGAGGACCGGATGCAGAGAAATTCACACACACACACACACACACACACATGCGTTCTGACAGAGGATGGGCAGGGTGAGCCGTGGCGTGTGTTCCAATGCACACAAAACATTCTTTTCATCAAGTCATCGAGGAAATGTTAACGGCATTCTGTTGATTCAAGACCTGACCAGTGCCTTTATTAAGGTATTTGCAACCGGAAGATGACATATGATCAAGGGAGGTAATCCTGTGGAAAGTCCTTGGTGATAAGATGGCGGCCTCCGTACAGAACATTTTGGACACAGATAGTGAGGATGACATACCACCCGGCTGGGAGGAAAGAGTGACCTTGGAAGGAAAAGTATACTATGCAAAGTAAGATGTCAACCTATTTTTCTGAGATGTATACATGTACAAAAAATACCAGCAAGACATTGAAGGAGTTGCTCACGCCCAGCTGCTTTCTGTCACCAGCCACCGTCCTCACGATGTGGTCACACCAATCTTACTCAGTCACCATATCAATACCGGTCTGTTGTGGTGGCCTGCCTGCGTAACAGGCAAGAGTGGGTGTTGTAACAGGCAAGAGTAGGTGTTGTAACAGGCAAGAGTAGGTGTTGTAACAGGCAAGAGTGGGTGTTGGCAAGCGTCCTGGGATTTTGAACTTTGAGATGAAACACTGCACAAAAATGACACATACTTGCAGATTTCACACACACATAGACACAGACACACACACACACACACATACACACACACACACACACACATATATATATATAATATATTACTAACAGTAACACACACAAACACAGACAAAGACATACAGTGATACACATCTTCAAGACGAAACACAACACTTCCCCACAGTTTAAACAAGATACAATCACCAGTCAGGTTAATGTCTGGTGTCTTGCATATATTAATGTTAGGCAGGAGTGGGTATTGGCTTACAGACCATTGAAAAGTGGTAATCTGCCAATAACAACCACCACATAGCATTTAAACCCTTCCTCTGTTTTCTGAAGTGTGCTTTGAGTTTTGAGTTTCACATGCATTGGTTTCTGCCAAAAAAGAAAGAAAATATCTATCCATATTTTTATATGTCCAGATACATAGAACATACACTGCATGCCTGAGCACACACACACAGACACACACACACACACACACGCACACACACAAAACAGCAATTCATCTGAACATTGGACGATGGATACTGGATTGATACAGTGATAGGTGTTACAAATGACGGAATGAAACGTTTTCAAATTGCCATTATAAGCAGCACCTTGAACAATCAATACTTATGACCAAGAAACTTCCAGTTTTCTGGTTTTATGGACTTAATAACATTGCTGAAATTATTTCAGTATGGTATGTATGCAGCATATGTATACATGTGCCCATTCTGACAGTGTTTGCTTAGGCATTATGATAGCGACTTCCCATTCAAAAGAACTAACTCAGACACTATGCTGTTGAAGGAAAAAACTGAAGTTATTGCCAGGGCAGCAGGCTCTTGCACCTGCTCTAAACAGATGGAAGTGAAGTAAACCAAAACTTCTCCATGGTCTCACACAAGGAGAAATTCACCTGTGAATAGCAGCTAGGAAAATGAGGTTCTTTTAAGTAATAAGTTTAACTGTTAAGTTACAGGATATCAGTTTCAAAAACAGTGTATTTAATGTATTTCAGTTCTGTAAAATTTGTTTGTAACAATCACATTGTTGGTGGGGTTTTGTTGTTGTTGTTGTTGTTTTCCAGATGAAAGAGTACCTGAAGACACTTTGTCTTGTTATAGATTAAGAAAAATATCCTGTTAATTTTCTTTGAGCAAGGACACATGTCCTGAGCCTTTGAACTTGTGGATGAAACCCAGGCAATAGAAAAATACTGCTCACAAATACTGTTACATACTGTGAGAGATAGTCAATGATCATATTGACAATAGAAGATTGTGTTGTGTGTGTCGTCTTGACTACAGAACATTGTGTTGTGTGTTGACAACAGAGAGTCTTTCTCACAAGCACTGTAATATATCTATAGTTGGTGGTTGTGTTAACAATAATGATAAAACATTGGTGCTGTGTGTGTCATTTGACAACAGAACATTGTGCTGCATGGTGACAATAGAACATAACAGAACATTGTGTTGTGTGTTGACAGTAGAAAGTATTGCTCACAAGTACTGTGATTGTCAGTGTGAATGTTTTCAGCCATGACAGTAAGGCGACTCAGTGGACCCACCCCACCACAGGCAAGAGGAAAGTTGTCAGAGGAGGTAAACAGTAAATAAACAAGCCCATAGCACACAGACACACACACACACACACACAGACACACACACACACACACACACACACACACACACACACACACACACACACACACTTTCACACCGACGCACACTGTCACACCCATGCACACACCCAAACATGCATGCATCCACACATGCACACATCCACACATGTACATGCCCACATATGCATGCACGCACGCACACACACACACACACACACACACACGACACACACACACACACACACACACACACACACACACACACACACACACACACACACACACACACACACACACACACACACACACACTCTCTCTCTCTTTTCCACACACACACATGCACACACACACACACACACACACACACACACACACACACACACACACACACACACACAGATAGGGAGAGAGAGAGAGAGATGTAAGTAATTTATTGTTGTAGAAAAAATGTCACCAAATAATGCATGTGTGCACACACACAGATTCTCACATGTGCAGACAACCTTTTACATTCATGCAAATGACCTGTCAACTGTGACTACGAATTGGCCAGTTCATAATGAGATGCTGTGTTTTCAGCTGGAAGCAGCTCCATGATATTAAGTCTCCATTATTATTAACCTCTTCAGTGCCAAGCATTATTTTGACTTGTGCTTTCTATTTGCCAAGTGGTTTTGGGTTGCAGGGAGTAATAAGTAATAAAAATAAATGTAGCATATAAACTACTGCAATAAAGTATACAAATAATTAATAAAAACAAATGTAGCATATAAACTACTGCAATAAAGTATACAAATAATTAATAAAAACATGCAATAAAGTATATAAATAATTAATAAAAACAAATGTAGCATATAAACTACTGCAATAAAGTATACAGATAATTAATAAAAACAAATGTAGCATATAAACTACTGCAGTAAAGTATACAAATAATTGATAAAAACAAATGTAGCATATAAACTACTGCAGTAAAGTATACAAATAATTAATAAAAACAAAGATAGCATATAAACTACTGCAGTAAAGGATACACAACCCATACTGATGTCTGAGAGGAAAATGAACATCCTATCACATTCTGATAGTTATAAGTTCTGAACACAATGATTGTATGTAAATATGTCCTTCAATAGCAACTCCTCCCTGCGCCACGCCCCACTCTCTTCATGCTTCAGTTTCAGACAGTATCAAAGAGGTTAACAGAGACCCAGTTGGCATACAGTGCAGGGGGGATGGGGTGAACACTGTTCATAATTTCGCCTGCAGCTGTTCATCAATGTCTTGTTTTTCTAAAAGTAAAACCATGCTGTGCACAACTTGCAGGAAACTGTTCACCACCCTTCATCATGCTCTCCTTCCCTCCCTGTCTTGAGAAAGTGGATGGTTTTTATTTGAATTCAACTCCAGATCAGCCACAGAGCTATACCTGACTTCCTGCCCCGCTTTCTCTCCTTTGCTGGCTACATGTTGCTCTTCAACTACACCCCACCTCCTTCCTATGTGCAAATCATCATTCTGACTTTCAGTCATGTCAAGCGAATCATCTGATCATCACACCTAGCACTCAGTTCATTGTTGTCAATGAGTTTTGAAGCTTCTGCAACAGTTTTGATGGCAAAATCATGTTTTTTTGTTGGAATACATTAGTTTCTCCAGCCACTAATGTAATGTTGTGGTTCATGCCTGCCATTTTGAAAGTATGGTGAGAGGGGTATTGACAATAACAACAGATATTATCATACAGAGTGACTGGCTGCTCCTCCTGGCAGATAATTGAAGTGGACATAATTATCATTAAGCTTTCTGACTACTGATTATTGGGACATATGATGATGTATGTGTACTTCATGGGGCAAAATTAATAGTGAAGCATTTCTTATGACATATATACATCATGGGGCACTATAGAGGTTAAAAGAAATCTGAACTGTCAGATTGTCAGCACATTTATGTTAAACACAGCACAAAATTAACTGATGTTAGCAAAATCATATCACACACATCACAAAATTAACTGTGATGTTAGCAAAATCATATCACACGTATCACAAAATGAAGTATAATGTTAGCATGATCATGTTACACATAGCACAAAATGAAGTGTAATGTTAGCACGTCCATGTTAAACACAGCACAAAATGAAGTGTGATGTTCGCATATCCATGTTAAACACAGCACAAAATGAAGTGTGATGTTCGCATATCCATGTTAAACACAGCACAAAATGAAGTGTCATGTTAGCACATCCATGTTAAACACAGCACAAAATGAAGTGTCATGTTAGCACATCCATGTTAAACACAGCACAAAATGAAGTGTCATGTTAGCACATCCATGTTAAACACAGCACAAAATGAAGTGTCATGTTAGCACATCCATGTTACACAGCACAAAACAAAGTGTAATGTTAGCATATCCATGTTAGTACAAAATGAAGTGTAGTTTTAGCACAATGGTGTTGAACATGCACAAAATAACTGTAATGTTAGCACATCAATGTTTAATTAAACACAGCACAAAATGAAGTATGATGTTAGCACATCCACGTTAGCACAAAATGAAGTGTAATGTTAGCACATCCATGCTTGCTTAACACAGCACAAAATGAAGTGTAATGTTAGCACATCCATGTTAATTAAACACAGCACAAAATGAAGTGTAATGTTAGCACATTCATGTTAAACATAACAAAAAGAAACATAATGTTAGAACATCCATGTTAGCACAAAATGAAGTGTAATGTTAGCACATCCATGTTAAACATAGCACAAAATGAACTGTAATTTTAGGACATCCATGTTAATTAAACATAGCACAAAATGAAGTGCAATGTTAGCACAAAACGAAGCGTAAGGTTAGCACATCCTCGTTAAACACAGTACAAAATGAAGTGTAATGTTAGCACATCCATGTTAGCACAAAATGAAGTGTAATGTTGGCACATCCATGTTAAACATAGCACAAAACGAAGTGTAATGTTAGCACATCCATGTTAAACACAGCACAAAATGAAGTGTAGTGTTAGCACATCCATGTTATGTTAAACATAGCACAAAATGAAGTGTAATGTTAGCACATCCATGTTAAGCACAGCACAAAATGAAGTGTAGTGTTAGCACATCCATGTTAAACATAGCACAAAACAAAGTGTAATGTTAGCACATCCATGTTAAATACAGCACTAAATGGATTGTAATTTTGGCACATCCATGTTAAACACAGCACAAAATGGAGTGTAGTGTTAGCACATCCATGTTAAACATAGCACAAAATGAAGTATGATGTTAGCACATCTGTTTTGAACAGTACAAAACGAAGTGTAATGTTAGAACTTCCATGTTAAACATAGCACAAAGTGAACTGTAATTTTAGCACATCCATCTTAAACATAGCACAGATTGAAGTGCAATGTTAGTGCAAAATAAACTGTTATTTGATCACATGTCACACACAGTACAACCTGAACTGTAATGTTAGCACATTGATGTGAACACAGCTCAAAATGAGTAGTACTGTTGGTGCTGAATTCCATGTCTTGATGACTAGTTGTGCTGTGTGCAGAGCTACCCTTTGGATGGGAGCAGTGTTTTGGAGAGGATGGTACAGTGTTCTTTGTGGAGTGAGTATTGACATCATCATCATCACTTATATGAAATTGCCCTTTGTAATATCAATCATTTTTCTTCTTCTTAGAAAATACAATTCTATTAAGATTCTGGATCACAGCATTATTATTGTATTTTGATGGATAAAATTTATGTTTGTTTAGTTTGTTTACACATGTTACTTCATTTTACTTAAATATTTTATAAATATTCCACTGGCAGGCTTTCACTCTCAGGAAACGACCAGCATGTTGTGTGTATGTGTAGGTCAGGCATCTGCTGTCTCTTGCCCCCCCAACCCCCACCCCACCTCCACACCCCCTCCCCGTTTATTTTTTCTAAAGCAAATGTGGTTTAGTGTATTGATATGGATCAGTCTAAATGCTATAACATCACCATGAAACTGAAACTCCTCCATGGATCTGTTGACTGACACAGATGCTGGGAGGTGGGTGACAGGACAGGGAGGGTTGGGGTGATGAGTATGGGGAGAGGGGGGATGGATTTGGGGAGAGGGGGATTGGGGAGAGGGAGGTTGGGGTGATGAGTATGGGGAGAGGGGGGATGGATTTGGGGAGAGGGGGATTGGGGAGAGGGAGGTTGGGGTGATGAGTATGGGGAGAGGGGGATTGGGGAGAGGGAGGTTGGGGTGATGAGTATGGGGAGAGGGGGGATGGATTTGGGGAGAGGGGGATTGGGGAGAGGGAGGTTGGGGTGATGAGTATGGGGAGAGGGGGGATGGATTTGGGGAGAGGGGGATTGGGGAGAGGGAGGTTGGGGTGATGAGTATGGGGAGAGGGGGATGGATTTGGGGAGAGGGGGATTGGGGAGAGGGAGGTTGGGGTGATGAGTATGGGGAGAGGGGGGGTGGATTTGGGGAGAGGGGGATTGGGGAGAGGGAGGTTGGGGTGATGAGTATGGGGAGAGGGGGGATGGATTTGGGGAGAGGGGATTGGGGAGAGGGGGGTTGGGGTGATGAGTATGGGGACAGGGGGGATGGATTTGGGGAGAGGGGGATTGGGGAAAGGGAGATTGGGGAGAGGGGGGTTGGGGTGATGAGTATGGGGACAGGGGGGATGGATTTGGGGAGAGGGGGATTGGGGAAAGGGGGATTGGGGAGAGGGGGGTTGGGGTGATGAGTATGGGGACAGGGGGGATGGATTTGGGGAGAGGGGGATTGGAGAGAGGGGGATTGGGGAGAGGGGGGTTGGGGTGATGAGTATGGGGAGAGGGGGGATGGATTTGGGGACAGGGGGAGAGGGGGGTTGGGGTGATGAGTATGGGGAGAGGGGGGATGGATTTGGGGAGAGGGGGATTGGGGAGAGGGGGGTTGGGGTGATGAGTATGGGGACAGGGGGGGATGGATTTGGGGAGAGGGGGAGAGGGGGGTTGGGGTGATGAGTATGGGGACAGGGGGGGTGGATATGGGGAGAGGGGGATTGGGGAGAGGGGGGTTGGGGTGATGAGTATGGGGAGAGGGGGGATGGATTTGGGGAGATGGGGATTGGGGAGAGGGGGGGGGTGGGGAGATGGGGGGGTGGTTTGGGGAGAGGGATATTGGAAGGGTTGGAGTTGGTTTGGGGAGAGGGGGATTAGGGAGAGGGGGAGTTGGTTTGGGGAGAGATGTATTGGGGAGAGGGGGATTAGGGAGAGGGGGAGTTGGTTTGGGGAGAGGGGGATTGGGGAGAGGGGGATTAGGGAGAGGGGGGTTGGTTTGGGGAGAGGGGGATTGGGGAGAGGGGGAGTTGGTTTGGGGAGAGGGGGATTGGGGAGAGGGGGAGTTGGTTTGGGGAGAGGGGTATTGGGGAGAGGGGGGTTGGGGAGAGGGGGAGTTGGTTTGGGGAGAGGGGTATTGGGGAGAGGGGGATTAGGGAGAGGGGGGATTGGTGGAAAGGGATTGTGGAGAGGGATTGGGGAGAGGGGGGGATTGTGAAAGGGGGGGGTTGTTTGGGAGAGGGACTGGGGAGAGGGGGATTGGTAGTTGGTGGGTTTGGGAGGGAGGGGAGAGGAGTGCTGTAGTGGGAGAGGGTGAAGCGTGTGGGGAAGGTGATGGGCGAGTGAGAGGGGGTTTGGTTTGGGAAGGGGGATTGGGTAAGTGGTGGGTTGGGAGGGTGGGAGAGGATGATGGGTGTGGGGATAGGGTGATGGGAGTGAGAGAGGGGTGAATGTTGAGGAGACGTGGTGATTGATTGGGGAGAGGGGGTTTTGGTTTGGGGAGAGGGGGATTTGGTAGGTGGTAGTTTGGGGAGGTGGGAGAGGAAGTGATGGGTGTGGGAAGGGGTGATGGGTTTGGGGAGAGGGGTGATGGGTGTGAGAGAGGGGTGATGGATGTGGGGAGAGGGGGGGTTGGTTTGGGGAGAGGGGGAATGGGTAGGTGGTGGGTTTGGGGAGGGTGTGGAGAGAGGGGTGATGGATGTGGGAGAGGGTGATGGGTGTGGGGAGAGGGTGATGGGTGTGGGGAGAGGGGTGATGGGTGTGGGGAGAGGGGTGATGGGTGTGGGGAGAGGGGTGATGGTTGTGGAGAGAGAGGTGATTTGGGCGATGGGTGTGTGGAGAGGGGTGATGGGTGTGGAGAGAGGGGTGATGGGTGTGGAGAGAGGGGTGATTGGTGTGGGGAGAGGGGTGATGGGTGTGGAGAGAGGGGTGATTGGTGTGGGGAGAGGGGTGATGGGTGTGGAGAGAGAGGTGATTTGGGCGATGGGTGTGTGGAGAGGGGGGATTGGGGTGATGGGTGTGGGCAGAGGGGGGAACGCAGCACAGCACAGCACAGCACACCAGACCACACACAGTGTCACCACATGTGTTCAGAAATGGCACTGTGTGACTGTGAACAGCCACGTGAACAAGAAGACTACGTACACAGACCCACGTCTGGCATTTGCGGAGGAGGTGAAGAAGTCAGTGCTGGATTTCCGGCAGCGCTTCGATGCCAGCAGCACGGCCCTGCAGGTGCTTCATGGCCGTGACCTCTCCCACCGCTACGTTGTGGTCACTGGCGCCAATGCCGGCATTGGTTTGTCTCCTCTTTATTCCTTTTCCTGCTCTTAATGCCTCTTCCTGCTATTTATTTCTCTTCCAGCTATTTATACCTCTTCCTGTTCTTTATCCCTCCTCTTCCTGCTATTTATTCCTCTTCCTGTTCTTCATCCCTCCTCCTCTTCCTGTTCTTCATCCCTCCTCTTCCTGTTCTTCATCCCTCCTCCTCTTCCTCCTCCTCTTCCTGTTCTTCATCCCTCCTCCTCTTCCTCCTCCTCTTCCTGTTCTTCATCCCTCCTCCTCTTCCTCCTCCTCCTCTTCCTGTTCTTCATCCCTCCTCTTCCTGTTCTTCATCCCTCCTCCTCTTCCTCCTCCTCTTCCTGTTCTTCATCCCTCCTGTTCTTCATCCCTCCTCCTCTTCCTGTTCTTCATCCCTCCTCCTCTTCCTGTTCTTCATCCCTCCTCCTCTTCCTGTTCTTCATCCCTCCTGTTCTCCTCCTCTTCCTGTTCTTCATCCCTCCTCCTCTTCCTGTTCTTCATCCCTCCTCTTCCTGTTCTTCATCCCTCCTCCTCTTCCTGTTCTTCATCCCTCCTCTTCCTGTTCTTCATCCCTCCTGTTCTTCATCCCTCCTGTTCTTCATCCCTCCTCCTCTTCCTGTTCTTCATCCCTCCTCTTCCTGTTCTTCATCCCTCCTGTTCTTCATCCCTCCTCCTCTTCCTGTTCTTCATCCCTCCTCTTCCTGTTCTTCATCCCTCCCCTTTCTGCTTTTTCCTGTTCTTTATCCCTCCTGTTCTTCATCCCTCCTGTTCTCCTCCTCTTCCTGTTCTTCATCCCTCCTCTTCCTGTTCTTCATCCCTCCTCCTCTTCCTGTTCTTCATCCCTCCTCCTCTTCCTGTTCTTCATCCCTCCCCTTTCTGCTTTTTCCTGTTCTTTATCCCTCCTCCTGCTCCTGCTCTTTATCTCTCCTCTTCCTCCTCTTCCTGCTCTTTATCTCTCCTCCTCTTCCTGCTGTTTATCTCTCATCTTCCTGCTCTTATTCCGTCCTCCTGCTCTTTATCCCTCCTCTTCTTCCTGTTTATCCCTCTTTCTCTCTGCTGTCTATCCCTGCTCTTCCTACTCTTTATCCCTCCTCTTCCTGCTCTTTATCTCTCCTCCTCTTCCTCTTCTTTATCCCTCCCCCTGCTCTTAACCTCTCCTCTTCCTAATCTTTATCTCCTGCTCTTATTCCCTCCTCCTGCTCTTTATCCCTGCTCTTCCTGCTCTTTATCCCTGCTCTTCCTGCTCTTTATCCCTCCTCTCCTGCTCTTTATCCCTCCTCTTCCTGCTCTTTATCCCTCCTCTTCCTGCTCTTTATCCCTGCTCTTCCTGCTCTTTATCCCTGCTCTTCCTGCTCTTTATCCCTCCTCTTCCTGCTCTTTATCCCTGCTCTTCCTGCTCTTTATCCCTCCTCTCCTGCTCTTTATCCCTCCTCTTCCTGCTCTTTATCCCTCCTCTCCTGCTCTTTATCCCTGCTCTTCCTGCTCTTTATCCCTGCTCTTCCTGCTCTTTATCCCTCCTCCGCCTGCTCTTTATCTCTCCTCCTCTTTCTGCTCTTGTGATGTTAGACCTTGAGGAAACAGTGATTACAGAGTCAGGCTCTCCGTGAAAAGTGTGTGATGTGCAGGGTATGAAACAGTGGTGTGTGTGGTGTGCAGGGTATGAAACAGTGGTGTGGTGTTCAGGGTATGAAACAGTGGGGTGTGTGGTGTTCAGGGTATGAAACAGTGGGGTGTGTGGTGTTCAGGGTATGAAACAGTGGGGTGTGTGGTGTGCAGGGTATGAAACAGTGGTGTGGTGTTCAGGGTATGAAACAGTGGGGTGTGTGTTGTGCAGGGTATGAAACAGTGGTGTGGTGTTCAGGGTATGAAACAGTGGGGTGTGTGTTGTGCAGGGTATGAAACAGTGGTGTGGTGTGCAGGGTATGAAACAGTGGTGTGTGTGGTGTGCAGGGTATGAAACAGTGGGGTGTGTGGTGTGCAGGGTATGAAACAGTGGTGTGGTGTGCAGGGTATGAAACAGTGGGGTGTGTGGTGTGCAGGGTATGAAACAGTGGTGTGTGTGGTGTTCAGGGTATGAAACAGTGGTGTGGTGTTCAGGGTATGAAACAGTGGGGTGTGTGGTGTGCAGGGTATGAAACAGTGGTGTGGTGTGCAGGGTATGAAACAGTGGGGTGTGTGGTGTGCAGGGTATGAAACAGTGGGGTGTGTGGTGTGCAGGGTATGAAACAGTGGGGTGTGTGGTGTGCAGGGTATGAAACAGTGGGGTGTGTGGTTTTCAGGGTATGAAACAGTGGTGTGGTGTGCAGGGTATGAAACAGTGGGGTGTGTGGTTTTCAGGGTATGAAACAGTGGTGTGGTGTGCAGGGTATGAAACAGTGTGGTGTGTGGTGTGCAGGGTATGAAACAGTGGGGTGTGTGGTGTGCAGGGTATGAAACAGTGGTGTGGTGTGCAGGGTATGAAACAGTGGGGTGTGTGGTGTGCAGGGTATGAAACAGTGGGGTGTGTGGTGTGCAGGGTATGAAACAGTGGGGTGTGTGGTGTTCAGGGTATGAAACAGTGGGGTGTGTGGTGTGCAGGGTATGAAACAGTGGGGTGTGTGGTGTGCAGGGTATGAAACAGCCAGGTCTTTGGCCCTGCATGGAGCCACAGTGGTGCTGGCGTGTCGCAATCTGCAGGCAGCGCGGCGCTGTCAGGGTGACATCCGCAGAGAGATGAGCAAGGCCAAGGTGGAGGTCATGCCCCTTGACCTGGCCAGTCTGAGCAGTGTGCGGCAGTTTGCCCACAGCTACGCCGCCACAGGATGGTAGGCACCTACACCTGTTCTTTGATGTTGTCATTTACTTCACTCCATTGATTCAATCTTTCATTCACTTTTTTTGTCATTTGGCTGTTAGTCTGTGTGGATCCAGGTGTCTGCTGTGGGAATGGCAGGGGATCTTTATGGTCTATACATAGTCTCCATAGTCTCCATACCTTTTCTTTGGTCTTGTCTCCATACCTATTCTTTGGTCTATACATAGCCTCCATACCTATTCTTTGGTCTATACATAGCCGCCATACCTTTTCTTTGGTCTATACATAGCCGCCATACCTTTTCTTTGGTCTAGTCTCCATACCTATTCTTTGGTCTATACATAGACGCCATACCTTTTCTTTGGTCTATACATAGCCGCCATACCTTTTCTTTGGTCTATACATAGCCGCCATACCTATTCTTTGGTCTATACATAGCCTCCATACCTATTCTTTGGTCTATACATAGCCTATACATAGCCTCCATACCTATTCTTTGGTCTATACATAGCCTCCATACCTTTTCTTTGGTCTAGTCTCCATACCTATTCTTTGGTCTATACATAGACGCCATACCTTTTCTTTTCTGAGAGTCAGGTCAGGTCATTAGATCTGCTACTGGTAACCTGTAATCCAGTACAACCTGTTCAGGGTCGGGTTGCCGGCGACTAAACCGGCACTCCCACTGCTCCCTTCCGGGACTGGTGAGGCGGGTGGCTAGACAAGATCCATAAAAGGGCGTCGGCTCAGGAGAGCCACCGACGGCCATCTAGCTCCACTGTGCTGTGTGCATGCCACACGCAGTTGGCCCCCGGGGTGTGTCTACCCATGCATGCGAAGTCTGGATCCGGCAGAACCTGCGGAAGAAACCTCTCGGTTCAACGGAGAGGAAGGCGGCTACAGCAACGCACTGTGGAGTGCAGAGAGCAAGATGAGACACCGAAAGGATATCTTGGTCATCCACTGCATCCGTGCTCATCCTCCAGTCGTCTCGACTTAGTCTTGCCACTGGAAATTGGTGGACCCGGACGAGAGAGTGAGGTCGACGTTGCACAACTCCTCTTCACTTTAAACAAACTCATCGCGCAAGTCATCAGTCATCCAAAATGACCTTTCATCCTTCATCATTTCATCACCCCCAAGTCCAGTGGCGACAGGCGAGCGACGAAACGACAGGTGTGGGTACACTGGCAGTCGCAGCCGCAGACCTGCACGCTGGCGGCTCAGGCCATAGGGTCGTTCTTCGTCGACAGGAGCAGCGATGGAGCTCGGCAGCCATCTGAGCATCTGAGCAGCCCTCTTTAGGAATGCACTGCTCACCTCCCTGGCATGAGGAAGGGGCTAGAAAAGGTGCCCTAAAAATTGCCTGCTCCATATCGCCCTGGCCAGCATACCGCGGCTGGCGGGGACCCTACATCAGCGGTCGAAACAAAAAGAAAGAAAAGAAAAAAACAAGGATCGTTCCTCTCACCATTGGTGCTTGGAACATAAGGACTCTCCTGGACAGAGATAACGCAGACAGACCCCAAAGGAGAACGGCACTAGTTGCATCCGAACTCGCCAGATACAACATTGACATCGCAGCCTTGAGTGAGACTCGGCTTGCAGGCGAAGGCGAGCTCTGTGAACGGGGATCTGGTTACACCTTCTTCTGGAGTGGACGAGGAAGCGAAGAGCAACGTGAGGCTGGCGTTGGTTTTGCAGTAAAAACAGCACTTGTCAGCAAGCTAGCTGGAATCCCAAAGGGAGTCAACGATAGGCTTATGACCATGAAACTCCCACTGGCATCTGGCCAGAAGCACCTCACCATTGTCAGTGCCAACGCCCCAACCATGACCAACCCGGATGAAGTGAAGGCGAAGTTCTACGAGGACCTTCACTCTGTCATTGCTGCTATCCCTAAAGCAGACAAGCTCATCATTCTTGGGGACTTCAATGGCTCTGACTACATCTCCTGGGATGGAGTGATTGGAAAGCACGGTGTGGGCCACTGCAACCCAAATGGATTGCTTTTGCTTCAGACTTGTGCAGAGCACGAACTGCTGATAACCAACACAGTTTTCTGCCTCCCTACCCGTAACAGGACGTCATGGATGCACCCTCGCTCAACGCATTGGCATCTCATCGATTACGTCATTGTCAGGAAAAGGGATAGGCAAGATGTACGTGTAACAAAGACCATGTGCGGCGCCGAGTGTTGGACAGACCATCATCTTGTAGTCTCGAAGCTGAATATTCGAATCCAGCCCAAGAGACACCCCCAAGGCCAGAAGGCTCCAAAATGGCTCAGGATCGCTAAGCTGAATAACATCACCATCAAACAGTCCTTTATGGAGCTGCTGGAAGATCGTCTGGAATCAGCCTCTCTGGACAACCAGAATGTGGAGTCTGACTGGAGGACCCTGCGTGAGCTGATCTATAGTACAGCTTCAGAGACCCTGGGACCCATGACCAGAAAGCACAAAGACTGGTTTGATGAAAACTGATGAAATCCAGCAGCTTCTGGATGAGAAACGCCGTCTGCATCAAGCCTACCTGAGCAACCCAAAGTCCACATCAAAAAAAGATGCATACGATGCCATCCGCAGGACTGTTCAGCAAAAGTTACGCCAGATGCAGGATAAGTGGCTGAGTGACAAAGCTGATGAGATCCAGGGATATGCTGACAGGCACGATATGAAGAGGTTCTATGATGCCTTAAAAGAAGTCTACGGCCCCACATCCTCAGGATCATCCCCCCTCCTCAGTGCAGATGGGAATACCTTGATCACCGAGAAGGAGAAAATTCTCGAACGCTGGGCTGAGCACTTCAACAGTGTCTTAAATCACCCTTCCTCCATAAATGATGAAGCCATAGACCGTCTCCCACAAGTCCCCATCAACGAAGCACTGGACGATCCGCCAACACTTCTTGAGACCCAGAAAGCAATCCATCTGCTATCCAGTGGCAAAGCACCTGGCTCAGACTCTATACCAGCAGAGGTCTACAAGGATGGAGGCACTGTGCTGACTGAGAAGCTCCATCAGCTGTACTCACTCATGTGGAAAGAAGAGATGATCCCCCAGAATTTCAAAGATGCATCTATCATTCACTTGTACAAGCGAAAGGGGAACCGGCAAGCCTGTGATAACCATCGGGGCATTTCCTTGCTCTCCATCGCAGGCAAGATACTTGCCAGGATCCTACTAAACCGCCTCACAGCACACCTTGACCAAGGTCATTTGCCTGAGAGCCAATGTGGATTCCGGAAAGAGCGTGGAACCACCGACATGGTGTTTGCTGCAAGGCAGCTGCAAGAGAAATGTCAGGAGCAAAATGCTGATCTGTTCTCCACCTATGTCGACCTCACTAAGGCCTTCGACACCGTGAGTAGAGAGGGACTGTGGAAGATCATGGCCAAGTACGGATGCCCTCGGAAATTTATTTCCTTGGTCAGCCAATTCCATGAAGGCATGCAGGCTCGAGTCCAGGACAATGGCGAAACATCTGCTCCTTTTGCTGTCACAAATGGTGTCAAGCAAGGCTGCATCCTGGCTCCAACGCTGTTCAGTCTCATGTTCTCTGCAATGCTTACTGATGCCTTCAGAGATGGCGATGTTGGAATCGGCCTAAAGTACTGAACAGATGGCAAGTTGTTTAACCTCAGAAGGCTTCAAGCAAAAACGAAGGTCATGACAGACATCGTCAGAGACTTTTTGTTTGCTGATGATTGTGCCCTCAACGCTGGATCTGAAGCTGACATGCAACTCAGCGTCGACAAGTTTGCCACTGCCAGCAGGAACTTCGGCCTTACCATCAGCATGAGGAAAACTGAAGTTCTCCATCAGCCAGCCCCAGGGAAACACTACGTTGAGCCCAACATCACAGTCAACGGTCAGACACTCAGTGCGGAGGGGCGGTTCACATACCTTGGCAGCACACTGTCACGAAATGCGACCATCGACGATGAAGTGAATGTCAGGATTGCAAGAGCAATCGCAACTTTTGGCAGACTCAGTGCAAATGTCTGGAACAGAAGAGGCATTGGTCTTGAGACCAAACTAAAGGTGTACAGAGCAGTAGTTCTCCCCACACTACTGTATGCCTGTGAAACTTGGACAGTGTACCAACGACATGCCAAGAAGCTGAACCACTTCCACACAACAGGCCTCAGGAAGCTACTGAACATCAAGTGGCAAGACAGGACCCCAGACACAGAGGCGCTCGCAAAAGCCACCCTTCCCAGCATCTTCACCATCCTGATGCAGTCCCAGCTTCGCTGGGCTGGACACGTGGCGCGCATGCCAGACCATCGGCTGCCCAAAAGGCTCTTCTATGGCGAGCTGCAACAAGGAAAGATCACATGGAGGTCAGAAGAAGCGCTTCAGAGATACTCTGAAAGTCTCTCTTAAAGCGTTTGATATCAACCCTGACTCCTGGGAGGAATCTGCAGTGGACCGTGACAAATGGCGTGCTGCTGTGCACAAAGGCGCCAAGTTGTGCGAGGCCAACAGGACTGCTGCAGCTGTTCAGAAGAGGCAGGCCAGAAAGTCACGGGCAAACAAGCTCCCTGACAATGATATGCCTGTCTTTGTCTGCCCCAACTGTCAGCGAACATTTCGTGCGCAGATTGGACTATTCAGCCATCTGCGCATTCACAGATAGATTCATGAGCATCCTCCCCCCCACCCCACCACCACCCTCCCCCCATCCCCCAGCTGGATGACAACGATGGTCATCATCGATCTCGATGGACACACCACCACCACCTTTTCTTTGGTCTATACATAGCCTCCATACCTATTCTTTGGTCTGTACATAGTCTCCATACCTTTTCTTTGGTCTATACATAGCCTCCATACCTTTTCTTTGGTCTATACATAGCCGCCATACCTTTTCTTTGGTCTATACATAGCTGCCATACCTTTTCTTTGGTCTATACATAGCCTCCATACCTTTTCTTTGGTCTATACATAGCCTCCATACCTATTCTTTGGTCTATACATAGCCTCCATACCTTTTCTTTGGTCTAGTCTCCATACCTTTTCTTTGGTCTATACATAGTCTCCAAACCTTTTCTTTGGTCCATACATAGTCTCCATACCTTATCTTTGGTCTAGTCTCCATACCTTTTCTTTGGTCTATACATAGTCTCCAAACCTTTTCTTTGGTCTATACATAGTCTCCAAACCTTTTCTTTGGTCCATACATAGTCTCCATACCTATTCCTTGGTCTATACATACCTATTCTTTGGTCCATACATAGTCTCTATACCTATTCTTTGGTCTAGTCTTAATATCTTTTCTTTGGTCCATACATCGTCTCCATACCTTTCCTTTGGTCCATACACTGTCTCCATACCTTTTCTATGGTCTATACATAGTCACCATACCTATTCTTTGTCCATACATAGTCTCCATACCTTTTCTTTGGTCTATACATAGTCTCCATACCTTTTCTTTGGTCTATACATAGTCACCATACCTATTCTTTGTCCATTCATAGTCTCCATACCTTTTCTTTGGTCTATACATAGTCTCCATACCTTTTCTTTGGTGTAGTCTCTGTACCTTTTCTATGGTCTGTACATAGTCTCCATACCTTTTCTTTGGTCTTGTCTCCACACCAGTTCCTTGGTCCATACATTGTATCCATACCTATTCCTTGGTCTATACATAGCCGCCATACCTTTTCTTTGGTCTATACATAGCCGCCATACCTATTCTTTGGTCTATACATAGCCTCCATACCTTTTCTTTGGTCTATACATAGCCTCCATACCTTTTCTTTGGTCTATACATAGCCTCCATACCTTTTCTTTGGTCTAGTCTCCATACCTTTTCTTTGGTCTATACATAGTCTCCATACCTTTTCTTTGGTCCATACATAGTCTCCATACCTTTTCTTTGGTCCATACATAGTCTCCATACCTTTTCTTTGGTCTATACATAGTCACCATACCTATTCCTTGTCCATACATAGTCTCCATACCTTTTCTATGGTCTGTACATAGTCACCATACCTTTTCTTTGGTCTTGTCTCCACACCAATTCCTTGGTCCATACATAGTCACCATACCTTTTCTTTGGTCTATACATAGTCTCCATACCTATTCCTTGGTTCCATACCTATTCCTTTGTCTATACATACCTATTCCTCGGTCTATACATAGTCTCCATACCTTTTCTTTGGTCCATACATAGTCTCCAAACCTTTTCTTTGGTCCATACATAGTCTCCATACCTTTTCTTTGGTCCATACATAGTCTCCATACCTTTTCTTTGGTCCATACATAGTCTCCATACCTTTTCTTTGGTCCATACATAGTCTCCATACCTCCAGGAAAGTGGATGGCAGGGGATCTTTATGGTGACTTCATACTGTGGCTGTGACTTTATGCTGTGGCTGTGACTTTATGCTGTGGCTGTGACTTCATGCTGTGGCACTGTGTCTGTGACTTGATACTGTTGCACTGTGACTTGATACTGTTGCACTGTGACATGATACTGTGGCACTGTGACTGTGGCATGATACTGTGGCATGATACTGTGGCACTGTGACTGTGGCATGATACTGTTGCACTCTGACATGATACTGTGGCACTGTGACTTGATACTGTGGCAGTTTGACTGTGATTTTGTGACTGTGACTTGATACTGTGGCACTGTGGCAATGTGACTCTGACATGATACTGTGGCAGTGTGACTGTGATTTTGATACTGTGACTGTGACATGATACTGTGGCACTGTGACTGTGACATGATACTGTGGCACTGTGACTGTGATTTTGATACTGTGACTGTGACATGATACTGTGGCACTGTGACTGTGACATGATACTGTGGCACTGTGACTGTGACTTGATACTGTGGCACTGTGACTGTGATTTTGATACTGTGACTGTGACATGATGCTGTGGCAGTGTGACTGTGATTTTGATACTGTGACTGTGACATGATACTGTGGCACTGTGACTGTGACATGATACTGTGGCACTGTGACTGTGACTTGATACTGTGGCAGTGTGACTGTGATTTTGATACTGTGACTGTGACATGATACTGTGGCACTGTGACTGTGACATGATACTGTGGCACTGTGACTGTGACATGATACTGTGGCACTGTGACAATGTGACTCTGACTTGATACTGTGGCAGTGTGACTGTGATTTTGATACTGTGACTCTGACATGATACTGTGGCACTGTGACTGTGACTTGATACTGTGGCACTGTGACAATGTGACTCTGACTTGATACTGTGGCAGTGTGACTGTGATTTTGATACTGTGACTCTGACATGATACTGTGGCACTGTGACTGTGACATGATACTGTGGCAGTGTGACTGTGATTTTGATACTGTGACTGTGACATGATACTGTGGCACTGTGACTGTGACATGATACTGTGGCACTGTGACTTGATACTGTGGCACTGTGACATGATACTGTGGCACTGTGACTGTGACATGATACTGTGGCACTGTGACTGTGACATGATACTGTGGCACTGTGGCAATGTGACTGTGACATGATACTGTGGCACTGTGACTGTGATTTTGATACTGTGACTGTGACATGATACTGTGGCACTGTGACTGTGACATGATACTGTGGCACTGTGGCAATGTGACTGTGACATGATACTGTGGCACTGTGACTGTGACATGATACTGTGGCACTGTGACTGTGCTGTATCTGACCCTGTCTGCGCCAGGCCTCTGCACCTGTTGGTCCTGAACGCAGGAGTGTTTGGCCTGCCCTGGGGGGAGACGGAAGATGGAATAGAGGTCACCTTCCAGGTGAACCACCTGGCCCAATTCTACCTCACCCACCTCCTGACACCGGTCCTGGTCAAGTCGGCACCTGCCCGGGTCATCGTTGTGTCCAGTGAGTCACACAGGTCAGTACAAGTGCAGGTAGCAATCATGTCAGGTATCTGGGTGTGAGAGAGAAATGTCAGCTGTCCAAATATACAGCTTTATTTTGGCGTTGTCTTGGTTGTGGTTGTTCATGTTGTGGTTGTTCTTGGTGTTGTTGTTGCTGCTGTTGGCGTTGTTGTTGTTGGTTTTCTTGTTGTTGTTGGCGTTATTGTTGTTGTTGCTGGTGTTGGCGTTGTTGTTCTGAAAGGTTGTACTTACGTTTAATGTCCTTTCATTAAAAGTTAATTATATACCACGAGGAGAAAGCAAAGAAAGAAAAAAAGCCCTAATGGGATGGGAAAATATAGGTCAGCCTAGACAGAAAAAAGAAAAAAAGAAAAAAAAGGTATCCAAATATGAGAGAGGGAGAGAGAGAGAGTGTAAGAATGAACGAATGAACAAAAATGCTTTAACTCACTCTGGGCGAAGGGCCCTGTTTAGGGCCTTACTGTTTACAGCCGTTTCAGACGAAGTACCCCGATCAGGGCCTCAGATAGTTTTGAATTTTTGAAGTGGCACCTAATTTGCATATTGACATTATATGCTAAGAATATTTTAACTGGCCTTTCCTCTCCACTCTGACCAATAAATGCAATGTGTTTTGCTGTGCTGGCGAGCAGGAAAGTGACTTTTCATGGTGACTGGTTCATGTGAACAGTGCGTGGTAACAGTGGTGTTTGACCTAATTTCGTCTCAGTTAAAAGGCAGGCAACAGAATTAGATGAAGGGTCCCTGTTGTGCCTATATAATATTCTGAATTTAATCTGTTTCAAACTCTTCATGCTTTCCTAGATTTGTTTACAAGTCATTATTGTTTGCAAATTTTGAACAAAAGAAATGGCTACATTCATCATCTCACTGTATGATAGCACAAGAAGGGAGGAAGTTTGATATTTTGTGCTGAACAAACTCCTTATGTTACTGATCAGTTTGGAAGTTTTCACTTCATAAATTTTAACATTTGTTTTTTGGTGATTTTATTTCTTATCCATACAAATGGGTCAGGGGGGTGGGGGAGTCAGGGGAGCTAACTGGCAGTACCATGTGTGTTAAGCTCTTCACTTCTGACTACACATATATCCGTGCTTTAGGGTTAACGATATTATCAACAGTCCAGCCAGTCACTTGAATGCTCTTACTTCATTGCCAATGGCTACTGCCTTTACGCGTGTTCAAAGCAATATCTCAGCAAGTTCTGGCTTGATTTTGATGCTTTTTTGTGTTTTGTAAAGCAAAATTTTGTTCAGCGTGTCAACATGGCTGCCAGTATGTACGGTATGGAAGAGGTGGTTAGAATTTTGTTTGATTTTCTGCCCAATGTCAACAATAGCAATTACAAAATTGTGATAGAAAACGAAAGTAATGTTGTTGTTGATCAACTGACGTGATTCTGGTTATCCTGATTACATGCTACAAAGTGCATCAACAGAAAGGGGGCGGGGTTGTGTTAGAAGTGGGTATAGAACCTCCCCCCTAACCACCCCCCCCCCCAGCCCCCCATCCCAGTATTTAGCTTGAAACCTTCATGTTGGGGTTTTGTTAACTATGAAACCCTCTAGATGAAACTCTTCAAGCTGAAATATTGTTTACAGTCAGCTTTTGTGTTGTAAGAATGTGTGATAGTGTTTATACGTTTGTGGGTAGGCGGGTGTGTGTGTGTGGGTGTATATGAGTGTTTATGTATAGTGTTTATGTTTAAAACAACATGATTGTGGAGAATGAAAGGGGATGAGGCCCATCGATGTATTCCTTGTGACAAGCCACTCACTGTGAAACACAGGAGGCCCATCGATGTATTCCTTGTGACAAGCCACTTACTGTGAAACACAGGAGGCCCATCGATGTATTCCTTGTGACAAGCCACTCACTGTGAAACACAGGAGGCCCATCGATGTATTCCTTGTGACAAGCCACTCACTGTGAAACACCTGCTCATTGACTGCTGGGATCTGAATGATGTTAGACACAGATATTACACGGCAGATAATCTGAAGACTTTGTTTCATGATGTCCCACCATGGATGCAAATGGACTTCTTGAAAGAAGTGAAAATTTTTAATCAGATTTGAATATTTTAAATTCTGGAAGATTAAAAAAAACAACACTTCTTGAGGGTAAAGATTGAAGCAATGTTCAGTTTTTATTGTGTTTTTTAACCCTACTGGAAGTAGATGCTAACATGGTGATAGCTTTGATATGGTTTTAGTGGTCGGCAAGGCTCTAAGTGCTATGATTTGATTTGATTTGACAGTGGAGAAAAACAACATAATTGCTCTTGGTTGTTGTGTCCAATACATTTGTAAATATAACTTGATTTTTTTTTCTCCCTGATTGGGAGTTATCCTATCAACATTGAACATAATTGTGATAATTATGTTCTCCATTCATTTTCGTTTAAGAAAACTTACTTTTACATACTATTGAGCATTGTTTTAATTTCTTGTGATTTTATTTTAGAGGTTGGTGATAATCTTGCAAAAATTACAGATAGTTCCGGAAGTCAAAGGGTTAATGAACATGGACCATAGGCCCTGATTTAAAAGTTGGGGGGAGGGGAGGGGTAGACAGAGCTAGAGTAATGAGGATGAACATGCGTGATGAGGATGAACATGGATCACAGGCCCTGATTTAAAAGTTGGGGGGAGGGGAGGGGTAGACAGAGCTAGAGTAATGAGGATGAACATGCGTGATGAGGATGAACATGGGTGATGAGGATGAACATGGGTGATGAGGATGAACATGGATCACAGGCCATGATTTAAAACTTGGGGGAGGGGAGGGGTAGACGGAGCTGGGGTGATGAGGATAGGTGATGAGGATGAACATGGGTGATGAGGATGAACATGGATCACAGGCCATGATTTAAAACTTGGGGGAGGGTAGGGGTAGACAGAGTTGGAGTGATGAGGATAGGTGATGAGGATGAACATGGGTGATGAGGATGAACATGGATCACAGACCATGATTTAAAACTTTGGGGAGGGGAAGGGTAGACAGAACTAGAGTGATGAGGATGAACATGGGTGATTAGGATGAACATGGATCACAGGCCATGATTTAAAACTTGGGGGAGGGGAAGGGTAGACAGAACTAGAGTGATGAGGATGAACATGGGTGATGAGGATGAACATGGATCACAGGCCATGATTTAAAACTTGGGGGAGGGGAGGGGTAGACAGAGTTGGAGTGATGAGGATGGGTGATGAGGATGAACATGGGTGATGAGGATGAAGCAGTGATGAGAGAGACACACACAGAAAGACAGACAGACAGAGATAGACAGTGTTACAATTTAATAGAAACACATAATATGCAGCTAGCGTATGTGACATACCCTTCGCAGTAATAGGGGGCGCAGTTTTAGCCTGATCACATTGAGAGGATGAATAGTATGTTCTTCAGGTCTGTTCTGAGACAGTGTTTTTGTTGACGCAGAGAGAGTGTTTTTGTTGACGCAGAGAGACAAGTGTTTTTGTTGACGCAGAGACAGTGTTTTTGTTGACGCAGAGAGAGTGTTTTTGTTGACGCAGAGAGAGTGTTTTTGTTGACGCAGAGAGACAAGTGTTTTTGTTGACGCAGAAGGATGCGTGTGTTTTTGTTTTTAAGTGTGTGTTTTTATCTTCATTGTGCATGGCCAAAAATGAATTGAGTCTATAATATTGTGTACATTGGTGAATTTGTTCTTGTTGCATAGATACGATCATGGCACATTGTGATGATGTCCTCCCAAAATTACGTCGCACCTTAGATTTTGTTGATTGCTGAATGGCTGGCTTGATTTGTAACGGTTTTGAGTGCGGGGGCTCAGGTAGATATGCCTTGGAGGGCTGGCTGTTTAGAAGGATTCCTCAGCTTCAAGAGGCCAGCAGAGATGCCAACTGTTATGATTTTGTTGTATTTTCTTACATTTTGTTCCGACGTTAAGCCAGTGTCAAAATTGTTCCAGGGTCACATGCTTTCCTGTTGTAACATTGTCAAACACTCTAGACCTATTGATAATGAGGCCAGGGTAGTCACTACTAACCTTGATTTCAAGTGATGATGCTCAGCTAATCGTGTGTGTGTTTACATTTAGACAGCATTGAGTGGAACAATCAGCTTAATCATTTGCCTGAAAAAAAGAGAACATGGCTAAATCACGATGCATCTCGATCTAACAGCATCTGTGCCTGGTGGATTAAACTGTGGAGTGCAAGGAAGGAACAAGTGGCCTGAAACAGAGAAGTCAGCCATTGATTCCCATCATGAGAAACAGAGAAGTCAGCCATGGATTCCCATCATGAGAAACAGAGAAGTCAGCCATGGATTCCCATCATGAGAAACAGAGAAGTCAGCCATGGATTCCCACCATGAGAAACAGAGAAGTCAGCCATGGATTCCCATCATGAGAAACAGAGAAGTCAGCCATGGATTCCCATCATGAGAAAAAGAGAAGTCAGCCATGGATTCCCATCATGAGAAACAGAGAAGTCAGCCATGGATTCCCATCATGAGAAACAGAGAAGTCAGCCATGGATTCCCATCATGAGAAACAGAGAAGTCAGCCATGGATTCCCACCATGAGAAACAGAGAAGTCAGCCATGGATTCCCATCATGAGAAACAGAGAAGTCAGCCATGGATTCCCATCATGAGAAACAGAGAAGTCAGCCATGGATTCCCATCATGAGAAACAGAGAAGTCAGCCATGGATTCCCATCATGAGAAACAGAGAAGTCAGCCATGGATTCCCATCATGAGAAACAGAGAAGTCAGCCATGGATTCCCATCATGAGAAACAGAGAAGTCAGCCATGGATTCCCATCATGAGAAACAGAGAAGTCAGCCATGGATTCCCATCATGAGAAACAAGATGAACAAAGAGCAGGGAAGTGACAGTGCCACAGACGTGTCAGCTGTAAAGAAGCAGTGTCAGGAACAAAAGTTTCGCCAAACGTACACTGAAAAATATATGTGCATCCTGCCCTCCATTCTGGGGAACTTGCTCATTATACTGTGTATGTTTGCTGATGTATTTAACTGATTTAATAGTGACATTTTTTAACTCGCAGTGTTGTCAAGACAGTTTAATTTGTGGGGAAGAAGAGTGAAAGAAAAATCATTTTCAAAACTCCCCTACCACATGCAGTGCAGTTATTAACATAAATCAGCATGTGTCAGAGAGACAGAGACAGACATTGACACTGACTCAAATTTTATTGCTGTTGGCTATGATAAACTTTTCGCAGGGGGGTTACTTACAAGACATATTTACATTGTGCCAATAACCACAGGGCGGTATAACGTGATGTGTGGTACACATGACCAGTGTGTGTGAAGAACTGTACAGGATGGTATATCATGTGATGTGTTGTACACATGACCAGTGTGTGTGTGAAGAACTGTACAGGGCGGTATAACATGTGATGTGTGGTACACATGACAGGTTCTCTGGCCTGACAGCAGACATGGTTACCATGGACACCCTGTCTCCTCCCCGCCAGAAGTACAGTCACCTGCGTGCCTACAACCTCTCCAAGCTGTGCAACGTGCTGTTTGCCGCCAGACTGAGCAGCAGGCTGCAGACGCAGGGGGTGACGGCACTGTCCCTGCATCCCGGAAACATGATGAGCACCTCCATCGCCCGCCACTGGTGGCTCTACCGTCTCCTCTTCACCCTGGTCAGACCCTTCACCAAGTCCATGGTCAGTGTGTGTGTGTGTGTGTGTGTGTGTGTGTGTGTGTGTGTGTGTGTGTGTGTGTGTGTGTGTGTGTGTGTGTGTGTGTGGTAAACTGTCAAAAAAGGTTAAAGGTGACCCTTCACCAAGTCCATGGTCAGTGTGTGTGTGTGTGTGTGTGTGTGTGTGTGTGTGTGTGTGTGTGTGTGTAGTGTGTGTATGTGTGTGTGTGTGTGTGGTAAACTGTCAAAAAAGGTTAAAGGTGACCCTTCACCAAGTCCATGGTCAGTGTGTGTGTGTGTGTGTGTGTGTGTGTGTGTATGTGTGTGTGTGTGTGTGTGTGTGTGTGTGTGTGTGTGGTAAACTGTCAAAAAAGGTTAAAGGTGACCCTTCACCAAGTCCATGGTCAGTGTGTGTGTGTGTGTGTGTGTGTGTGTGTGTGTGTGTGTGTGTGTGTGTGTGTGTGTGTAGTGTGTGTATGTGTGTGTGTGTGTGTGGTAAACTGTCAAAAAAGGTTAAAGGTGACCCTTCACCAAGTCCATGGTCAGTGTGTGTGTGTGTGTGTGTGTGTGTGTGTGTGTGTGGTAAACTGTCAAAAAAGGTTAAAGGTGACCCTTCACCAAGTCCATGGTCAGTGTGTGTGTGTGTGTGTGTGTGTGTGTGTGTGTGTGTGGTAAACTGTCAAAAAAGGTTAAAGGTGACCCTTCACCAAGTCCATGGTCAGTGTGTGTGTGTGTGTGTGTGTGTGTGTGTAGTGTGTGTATGTGTGTGTGTGGTAAACTGTCAAAAAAGGTTAAAGGTGACCCTTCACCAAGTCCATGGTCAGTGTGTGTGTGTGTAGTATGTGTATGTGTGTGTGTGTGTGTGTGTGTGGTAAACTGTCAAAAAAGGTTAAAGGTGACCCTTCACCAAGTCCATGGTCAGTGTGTGTGTGTGTAGTATGTGTATGTGTGTGTGTGTGTGTGTGTGTGTGGTAAACTGTCAAAAAAGGTTAAAGGTGACCCTTCACCAAGTCCATGGTCAGTGTGTGTGTGTGTGTAGTGTGTGTGTGTGTGTGTGTGTGTGTGTGTGTGTGTGTGTGTGGTAAACTGTCAAAAAAGGTTAAAGGTGACCCTTCACCAAGTCCATGGTCAGTGTGTGTGTGTGTGTGTGTAGTGTGTGTATGTGTGTGTGTGTGTGTGTGTGTGTGTGGTGTGTGGTAAACTGTCAAAAAAGGTTAAAGGTGACCCTTCACCAAGTCCATGGTCAGTGTGTGTGTGTGTGTGTGTGTGTGTGTGTGTATGTGTGTGTGTGGTAAACTGTCAAAAAAGGTTAAAGGTGACCCTTCACCAAGTCCATGGTCAGTGTGTGTGTGTGTGTAGTGTGTGTGTGTGTGTGTGTGTGTGTGTGTGTGTGTGTGTGTGTGTGTGGTAAACTGTCAAAAAAGGTTAAAGGTGACCCTTCACCAAGTCCATGGTCAGTGTGTGTGTGTGTGTGTGTGTGTGTGTGTGTAGTGTGTGTATGTGTGTGTGTGGTAAACTGTCAAAAAAGGTTAAAGGTGACCCTTCACCAAGTCCATGGTCAGTGTGTGTGTGTGTGTGTGTGTGTGTGTAGTGTGTGTATGTGTGTGTGTGGTAAACTGTCAAAAAAGGTTAAAGGTGACCCTTCACCAAGTCCATGGTCAGTGTGTGTGTGTGTAGTATGTGTATGTGTGTGTGTGTGTGTGTGTGTGTGGTAAACTGTCAAAAAAGGTTAAAGGTGACCCTTCACCAAGTCCATGGTCAGTGTGTGTGTGTGTAGTATGTGTATGTGTGTGTGTGTGTGTGTGTGTGTGGTAAACTGTCAAAAAAGGTTAAAGGTGACCCTTCACCAAGTCCATGGTCAGTGTGTGTGTGTGTAGTATGTGTATGTGTGTGTGTGTGTGTGTGTGTGTGTGGTAAACTGTCAAAAAAGGTTAAAGGTGACCCTTCACCAAGTCCATGGTCAGTGTGTGTGTGTGTGTAGTGTGTGTATGTGTGTGTGTGTGTGTGTGTGTGGTAAACTGTCAAAAAAGGTTAAAGGTGACCCTTCACCAAGTCCATGGTCAGTGTGTGTGTGTGTAGTGTGTGTATGTGTGTGTGTGTGTGTGTGTGTGTGGTAAACTGTCAAAAAAGGTTAAAGGTGACCCTTCACCAAGTCCATGGTCAGTGTGTGTGTGTGTGTAGTGTGTGTATGTGTGTGTGTGTAGTATGTGTATGTGTGTGTGTATGTGTGTGTGTGTGGTAAACTGTCAAAAAAGGTTAAAGGTGACCCTTCACCAAGTCCATGGTCAGTGTGTGTGTGTAGTGTGTGTGTGTGTGTGTGGGGGGGGGTAAACTGTCAAAAAAGGTTAAAGGTGACCCTTCACCAAGTCCATTGTCAGTGTGTGTGTGTAGTGTGTGTGTGTGTGGTAAACTGTCAAAAAAGGTTAAAGGTGACCCTTCACCAAGTCCATGGTCAGTGTATGTGTGTGTGTGTAGTGTGTATGTGTGTGTGTGTGGTAAACTGTCAAAAAAGGTTAAAGGTGACCCTTATCCAAGGTCATGGCCAGCACACTGCAGTGTGTGTATGTGTGTGTGTGTGTGTGGGGGGGGGGTAAACTATTAAAAAAAGGTTAAAGGCCCCATAGCCTTTGACAGCTATGGAGGCAGTAAATTCACATCCACTGTGTCCAGGGCTTGGTGTAGGAAGGCAGTGAATTCACATCCACTGTGTCTAGGGTTTGTGTAGGAAGACAGTGAATTCACATCCACTGTGTCTAGGGTTTGTGTAGGAAGGCAGTGAATTCACATCCACTGTGTCTAGGGCTTGGTGTAGGAAGGCAATGAATTCACATCCACTGTGTCCAGGGCTTGGTGTAGGAAGGCAGTGAATTCACATCCACTGTGTCTAGGGCTGGTGTAGGAAGGCAGTGAATTCACATCCACTGTGTCTCGGGCTTGGTGTAGGAAGGCAGTGAATTCACATCCACTGTCTAGGGCTTGGTAAATAATAATAATAATGGTATTTATATAGCGCTGAATCTTGTGCATAGGCAAACCAAATCACTTTCGCACCAGTCATTCACACGTATGCATAACTCTAAAACTGGAGAAACTGAGGACAAGGAAGAGGCAGGGAAGGGAGGCTATTTTGGAAAGAGGTGGGTTTTAAGGCCAGACTTAAAAGAGCTGAGTGTGGAGACTTGACGAAGCGAAAGAGGAAGTTCATTCCAATTGCAAGGTCCAGAGACAGAGAAAGAATGGCGACCAACAGTCGAGAGTTTGAATCTGGGTATGCGTAAGCAGAGTGGATCCGAAGCTCATCGTAGTGAGCGAGGAGTGTAGAGGTGAAGGCAGCCACAGAGATAGGAAGGGGCTGATTTGTGAATACATTTATAACATAGGGTGCTGATCTTGTACTTTATTCTGTGTGAGACAGGGAGCCAGTGGAGATGTTGCGAAAGAGGAGTGATGTGCTCAGATCTTTTCTTTCTGAGGACGAGTTGGGCAGCAGAGTTTTGTATGTGCTGAAGGGACTGAATGGATGAAGCAGGCAAACCAGACAGTAGAGAGTTACAGTAGTCAAGGCGAGAGAGAATGAGAGAAACGACAAGTCTAGATGTTGCGTCAATGGACAGATATTTCCGGATGGAACTGATGCGCCGCAATTGACAGTAGCTTGGTGTAGGAAGGCAGTGAATTCACACCCACTGTATAGGGCTTGGTGTAGGAAGGCAGTGAATTCACACCCACTGTATAGGGCTTGGTGTAGGAAGGCAGTGAATTCACATCCACTGTGTCTAGGGCTTGGTGTAGGAAGGTAGTGAATTCACATCCACAGTGTCTAGGGCTTGGTGTAGGAAGGTAGTGAATTCACATCCACTGTGTCTAGGGCTTGGTGTAGGAAGGTAGTGAATTCACATCCACCTGTGTCCAGGGCTTGGTGTAGGAAGGCAGTGAATTCACATCCACTGTGTCTAGGGCTTGGTGCAGGAAGGCAGTGAATTCACATCCACTGTGTCCAGGGCTTTGTGTAGGAAGACAGTGAATTCACATCCACTGTCTAGGGCTTAATGTAGGAAGGCAGTGAATTCACATCCACTGTATAGGGCTTGGTGTAGGAAGGCAGTGAATTCATATCCATTGTTTCCAGGGCTTGGTGTAGGAAGGCAGTGAATTCACATCCACTGTGTCTAGGGCTTGGTGTAGGAAGGCAGTGAATTCACATCCACTGTGTTCAGGGCTTGGTTAGGGTTAGGGCTGGTGTAGGAAGGCAGTGAATTCACATCCACTGTGTCCAGGGCTTGGCGTAGGAAGGCAGTGAATTCACATCCACTGTGTCTAGCGCTTGGTGTAGGAAGGCAGTGAATTCACATCCACAGTGTCCAGGGCTTGGTGTAGGAAGGCAGTGAATTCACATCCACTGTGTCTAGGGCTTGGTGTAGGAAGGCAGTGAATTCACATCCACTGTGTTCAGGGCTTGGTGTAGGAAGGCAGTGAATTCACATCCACTGTGTCCAGGGCTTGGTGTAGGAAGGCAGTGAATTCACATCCACTGTGTCTAGCGCTTGGTGTAGGAAGGCAGTGAATTCACATCCACTGTGTCCAGCGCTTGGTGCAGGAAGGCAGTGAATTCACATCCACTGTGTCTAGGGCTTGGTGTAGGAAGGCAGTGAATTCACATCCACTGTCTAGGGCTCGGTAAATAATAATAATAATACTAACGGTATTTATATAACGCTGAATCTTGTGCATAGACAAACCAAAGCGCTTTCGCACCAGTCATTCACATGCATGCATAACTCTAAAACTGGAGAAACTGAAGACAAGGAAGAGGCAGGGAAGGGAGGCTATTTTGCGAAGAGGTGGGTTTTAAGGCCAGACTTAAAAGAGCTGAGTGTGGGGACTTGACGAAGCAAAAGAGGAAGTTCATTCCAATTGCAAGGTCCAGAGACAGAGAAAGAATGGCGACCAACAGTCGAGAGTTTGAATCTGGGTATGCATAAGCAGTAGAGAGTTACAGTAGTCAAGGCGAGAGAGAATGAGAGAAACGACAAGTCTAGATGTTGCGTCAGTGGACAGATATTTCCGGATGGAACTGATGCGCTGCAATTGACAGTAGCTTGGTGTAGGAAGGCAGTGAATTCACACCCACTGTCTAGGGCTTGGTGTAGGAAGGCAGTGAATTCACATCCACTGTGTCTAGGGCTTGGTGTAGGAAGGCAGTGAATTCACATCCACTGTGTCTAGGGCTTGGTGTAGGAAGGCAGTGAATTCACATCCACTGTCTAGGGCTTGGTGTAGAAGACAGTGAATTCACATCCACTGTATAGGGCTTGGTGTAGGAAGGTAGTGATTTCATGTCCATTGTGTCCAGGGCTTGGTGTAAGAAGGCAGTGAATTCACATCTGTGTCTAGGGCTTGGTGTATGAAGGCAGTGAATTCACATCCACTGTGTCCAGGGCTTGGTGTATGAAGGCAGTGAATTCACATCCTCTGTGTCTAGGGCTGGTGTAGGAAGGCAGTGATTTCACATCCACTGTGTGTAGGGCTTGGTGTAGGAAGGTAGTGATTTCACATCCACTGTGTCCAGGGCTTGGTGTAGGAAGGTAGTGATTTCACATCCACTGTGTCCAGGGCTTGGTGTAGGAAGGCAATGAATTCACATCCACTGTGTCCAGGGCTTGGTGTAGGAAGGCAATGAATTCACACCCACTGTGTTCAGGGCTTGGTGTAGGAAGGTAGTGATTTCACATCCACTGTGTCCAGGGCTTGGTGTAGGAAGGAAATGAATTCACATCCACTGTGTCCAGGACTTGGTGTAGGAAGGCAGTGAATTCATATCCATTGTGTCCAGGGCTTGGTGTAGGAAGGCAGTGAATTCATATCCATTGTGTCCAGGGCTTGGTGTAGGAAGGCAGTGAATTCACATCCACTGTGTCCAGGGCTTGGTGTAGGAAGGCAGTGAATTCATGTGTCTAGGGCTTTGTGTGTGTTAAACCTTAACTAAGTTATTATCTATGAAGATACTTTGTCATCCCCAAATTTAGCTTCAAAATAGTAAATGGATTCTTTCCACACATTCCAGTTAAAGTTACAGTCTTCATGATTGAACTGCATTTTCCTGATGGTGAACATTTTAGACTCTGTGTCCACAAGATTTTGTTGGGTGGTGGAATATTACAGCAGAACAGTTTTACACCTGTAATGATGATCTGTGTTGTGATGGTGGTGTGGTGGTGGAACATTACAGCTGAACAGTTTTACACCTGTAATGATGATCTGTGTTGTGATGGTGGTGTGGTGGTGGAACATGACAGCTGAACAATTTTACATGTGTCTTACATATTTACCTTTGTTGTCATGGTGGTATGGTGCTGGTACATTATAGCTGAACAATTTTACATGTGTCTTACATATTTACCTTTGTTGTCATGGTGGTATGGTGCTGGTACATTATAGCTGAACAATTTTACACATGTAATAATGATCACCTGTGTTGTGATGGTGGTGTGGGTGTACTGATGGTGGTGTGCTGATGGTGGTGAGGGTGTACTGATGGTGGTGTGGGTGTACTGATGGTGGTGTACTGATGGTGGTGTGCTGATGGTGGTGTGCATGTACTGATGGTGGTGTACTGATGGCAGTGTGGGTGTGCTGATGGTGGCGTGGGTGTCCTGATAGTGGTGTGGGTGTACTGATGGTGGTGTATTGATGGTAGTGTGGGTGTACTGATGGTGGTGTACTGATGGTAGTGTGGGTGTACTGATGGTGTACTGATGGTAGTGTCGGTGTTCTGATAGTGGTGTGGGCATACTGATGGTGGCGTGGGTGTACTGATGGTGGTGTGGATGTACTGATGGTGGTGTGGGTGTGCTGATAGTTGTGTGGTGTGTGCAGCAACAAGGGGTGGCCATCACAGTGTACTGATAGTGGTGTAGGTGTACTGATGGTAGTGTGGTGTGTGCAGCAACAAGGCACGGCCACCACAGTGTACTGATAGTGGTGTAGGTGTACTGATGGTAGTGTGGTGTGTGCAGCAACAAGGGGTGGCCACCACAGTGTACTGATAGTGGTGTAGGTGTACTGATGGTGGTGTGGGTGTACTGATGGTGGTGTGGGTGTGCTGATAGTGGTGTGTGTACTGATGGTGGTGTGGTGTGTGCTGATGGTGATGTGGTGTTTGCAGCAACAAGGGGCGGCCACCACAGTGTACTGATAGTGGTGTGGGTGTGCTGATAGTGGGTGGGTGTACTGATGGTGGTGTGGGTGTGCTGATGGTGGTGTGGGTGTGCTGATAGTGGTGTGGGTGTACTGGTGGTGGTGTAGGTGTACTGATGGTGGTGTGGGTGTGCTGATAGTGGTGTGGGTGTACTGATGGTGGTGTGGTGTTTGCAGCAACAAGGGGCGGCCACCACAGTGTACTGATAGTGGTGTGGGTGTACTGATGGTGGTGTGGGAGTGCTGATAGTGGTGTGGGTGTGCTGATAGTGGTGTGCTGTTAGTGGTGTGGGTGTACTGATAGTGGTGTGGGTGTGCTGATAGTGGTGTGGGTGAACTGATGGTGGTGTGGGTGTGCTGATAGTGGTGTGGGTGTACTGAGGTGTGGGTGTGCTGATTGTGGTGTGGGTGTACTGGTGGTGGTGTAGGTGTACTGATGGTGGTGTGGGTGTACTGATGGTGGTGTGGGTGTACTGATGATGGTGTGGGTGTACTGATGGTGGTGTGGGTGTGCTGTTAGTGGTGTTGGTATACTGATGGTGGTGTAGGTGTACTGATGGTGGTGTGGGTGTGCTGATAGTGGTGTGGGTGTACTGATGGTGGTGTGGGTGTGCTGATGGTGGTATGGGTGTACTGATGGTGGTGTAGGTGTGCTGATAGTGGTGTGGGTGTACTGATGGTGGTGTAGGTGTACTGATGGTGGTGTGGATGTGCTGATAGTGGTGTGGGTGTACTGTTGGTGGTGTAGGTGTACTGATGGTGGTGTGGGTGTGCTGATAGTGGTGTGGGTATACTGATGGTGGTGTGGGTGTACTGGTGGTGTGGTGTGTGCAGCAACAAGGGGCGGCCACCACAGTGTACTGATGGTGGTGTGGGTGTGCTGATAGTGGTGTCGTGTGTACTGATAGTGGTGTGGGTGTACTGATGGTGGTGTGGGTATACTGATGGTGGTGTGGGTTTACTGATAGTGGTGTGGGTATACTGATGGTGGTGTGGGTGTACTGATAGTGGTGTGGGTATTCTAATGATGGTGTGGGTGTACTGATGGTGGTGTGGGTGTACTGATGGTGGTGTGGGTGTACTGATGGTGGTGTGGGTGTACTGATGGTGGTGTGGTGTGTGCAGCAACAAGGGGCGGCCACCACAGTGTACTGTGCTGTTGCTCCAGAGCTGGAGGGGGTGGGGGGGCTGTACTTCAACAACTGTTGTCGCTGTGACCCCTCCCCAAGTGCCCACGACACCAAACTGGCTGACAGTGTATGGGACTTCTCCCTCACCCTGCTGCACAGCAAAGTTGGGGACCTGCTCACCTCTGGAGCAGACACTGTCACCACACACACACCCTCTGACATTCCACATTGTCTCTCACATTCTGTTGTGACTGAAGCATGACTGATTAACACAGGAAACAAATGATGAGTGCCAAAGGCACCTCTCAGATGGCTCTACCCAGGTAGGCTGCCTGTTGTGCAAATGACTGCATTTGTAAAGTGCTTAGAATGAAGGTAGGCGCTATGTAAATATAAAAATGATAATACTAACATGATCTCATCCAGTGAATGTGGCTAGAGGATAGACAAGTGTGTTTGTTAAAAATGTTGTTGTTAAAAATGCTATCACTTCTTCCCACAAAATACGAAGGATTACTTCTGACAGAGAGAGAGAGAGAATCAGTGATAGCAGACTTGTAAGGTGGGTATGGACTGGTCCAGTCTGCATTTCTCACTGATCTACTTGTGAAGAATACAGTCCATAAGACACTAAGCCTACAGTCCATCAGACACTGCTCCTGAAGCCTACAGTCCTTCAGACACTACTCCTGAAGCCTACAGTCCTTCAGACACTATTTGTGAAGCCTACAGTCCTCCAGACACTATTTGTGCAGCGTACAGTCCTTCAGACACTATTTGTGAAGCCTACAGTCCATCAGACACTGCTCCTGAAGCCTACAGTCCTTCAGACACTACTCCTGAAGTCTACAGTCCTTCAGACACTACTCCTGAAGCCTACATTCCATCAGACACTACTCCTGAAGCCTACAGTCCACCAGACACTACTCGTGAAGGTTACAGTTCTTCAGACACTATTTGTGAAGCCTACAGTCCATCAGACACTATTTGTGAAGCCTACAGTCCACCAGACACTATTTGTGAAGCCTACAGTCCATCAGACACTATTTGTGAAGCCTACAGTCCTTCAGACACTATTTGTGAAGCCTACAGTCCATCAGACACTATTTGTGAAGCCTACAGTCCACCAGACACTACTCCTGAAGCCTACAGTCCTTCAGACACTACTCCTGAAGCCTACAGTCCATCAGACACTACTCCTGAAGCCTACAGTCCATCAGACTCTGCTCGCAAAACCTACAGTCCATCAGACACTACTCCTGAAGCCTACAGTCCATCAGACACTACTCCTGAAGCCTACAGTCCATCAGACACAACTCCTGAAGCCTACAGTCCTTCAGACGCTATTTGTGAAGCCTACAGTCTACCAGGCACTACTTGTAGAGGTCTACAGTCCTTCAGACACTACTTGTGAAGCCTACATTCCATCAGACACTATTTGTGAAGTCTACAGTCCATCAGACACTACTCCTGAAGCCTACAGTCCATCAGACACTACTTGTGAAGCCTACAGTCCTTCAGACACTACTCCTGAAGCCTACATTTCATCAGACACTACTCGTGAAGCCTACAGTCCATCAGACACTACTTGTGAAGCCTACAGTCCACCAGACACTACTCCTGAAGCCTACAGTCCTTCAGACACTACTCCTTAAGCCTACAGTCCTTCAGACACTCTTCAGACACTGCTCCTGAAGCCTACAGTCCTTCAGACACTGCTCCTGAAGCCTACAGTCCTTCAGACACAATTCAGACACTGCTCCTGAAGCCTACAGTCCTTCAGACACTACTTGTGAAGCCTACAGTCCATCAGACACTGCTCGTAAAGCCTATAGTCCTTCAGACACTACTTGTGAAGCCTACAGTCCATCAGACACTACTCCTGAAGCCTACAGTCCTTCAGACACTGCTCCTGAAGCCTGCAGTCCTTCAGACACTACTTGTGAAGCCTACAGTACTTCAGACACTACTTGTGAAGCCTACAGTCCATCAGACACTATTTGTGTAGCCTACTTCTGAAATCTACAGTCCTTCAGACACAACTCCAGAAGCCCACAGTCCTTCAGACTGTGTGTGCGCGCACACACACACGTACATTATGTACATACATGTGTACACATGTTTGTATATTTTTCGATGTATATGTGAAAATTATTTATGTATATATGTGTGATTGCATGTATACATCACATGTATGATTATATATTATACATTTGATTGTATTGTATATGGACCACACGTCAGACTGCACATTGTAAAAACTTAGTTTTATTTCACAGGGTGAATGTGACAGTGGCGTCCTAAGACAAAAAAAACAACAAAAAAACAATGGCATGACAATCATCAGACATGCAGCACCCTGGTGACTTGACGAGTCAGTGGGTGTTCACCATGGAAACTGTTAACAATAACATCTGAGCATTCCTTCTGGGTCACATGATTTGTGCTCGACATGTCACCACCTGCATGCCCCCCGCCCCCCACGCACACGCACATGCACACACACACATGGTACCATTGATCGTTTCGCTCTTTGAAGATGCTTTCATCCCTTGCTTCCACAGCCTTGTTCACCGCAGGTGTTGGTTCAGAGCTTGGCCCCTGTCACTTGTGTGTTTGTGTGTCACTTGTGTTTATGGTGTTCGTCATTTGTGTGTTGTGTGTATGTATTGTGTATCAGGTGTGCGTGTGATGCTGATTTTATTTTTTTACTACTAAAATTACATTTAGGTTTTGTTCTGGATTAAAGAAAAAAAACTTTGGGAAAAAAAGGATATGAGGATTATAAGCCACAGGTTCTGTCACTGTCTAGTTAAGTGTTGCCTGACTAGTTCAGTGTTCCCTGACCCTTTCAGTGTTCCCCGACCAGTTCAGTGTTCCCTGACCCTTTCAGTGTTCCCTGACCCTTTCAGTGTTCCCCAACCAGTTCAGTGTTCCCTGACCCTTTCAGTGTTCCCCAACCAGTTCAATGTTCCCTGACCCTTTCAGTGGTCCCCAAGCAGTTCAGTGTTCCCTGACCCTTTCAGTGGTCCCCAACCAGTTTTGTGGCCAGTTCAGTGGTCCCCAACCAGTTCAGTGTCCAGTGACAAGTTCAGTGTTCCCTATTTCAACAGTCCCTGACCAGCCCTGTCCACACCTGCCAGCACTTGCCTGACACGTCTTGGGTCACATGGGGTCACTTACAGTCCCCAAGCCAAGTGTGTATATATTTTGATAGTTCTTACTCTGCAGAATGACAAACAGGTACCTTAGAAGGGGGCTTCAAATGTTGTACAAGTCAAGTCATAACACCTTTGCTGACTTTTCTCAATGTCAGCTTTCATTTGCCTTCACCCTCCTCCCTTCCACCAATTTGGTTCATCACCCCCCACAGTGTCTGTCATTCCCCCCACATCCTAGTGGTCAGTCCCCCCCCCCACACACACACATCCTAGTGGTCAGTCCCCCCACCCCCACACACACATCCTAGTGGTCAGTCCCCCCCCCCCCCACACACACATCCTAGTGGTCAGTTCCCCCCCCACATCCTAGTGGTCAGTCCCCCCCCCCCACACACACACATCCTAGTGGTCAGTTCCCCCCCCCCCACATCCTAGAGGTCAGTCCCCCCCCACACACACACACATCCTAGTGGTCAGTTCCCCCCCCACATCCTAGTGGTCAGTCCCCCCCCCACACACACACACATCCTAGTGGTCAGTTCCCCCCCCCCCCCCCCACATCCTAGAGGTCAGTCCCCCCCCCCCCCCACACACACACATCCTATAATAATGAAAACTGCTTCGCCGTCTTCGCCGAATTTTTTTTGTCAAATTAAGCAGTCTTCGCCGAAAAAAAAATCTTCGCCGAAAAAAAAAAAATCGCATTTTTTAAATTTATTATTATTTAAAAAATAATAAAAAAACAAACCCGATCCACATTAGCTTTGCGCCTTTTGCACTTCCGCCGTTGTCAAATCCAAGATGGCGTCGTTCGACGACAACGTGGATCAAACGAAATTCAAAACAAAAAGAAAAAAGTATGTGAGTAACTGGAGGAGCGAGTGGCTGCAAAAAGTTGTTTGTGAGCGAAGAGTTGGCGATGTCATTCGGAAAAGAGAGAAGGATCAAGAGTTTGAAGTGTTTTGTGAACCATGCCAAAAAGTGATAGACTTCAAGTTGCGTGGATTCGTCGCCATCAAAGACCACATCATGCGATCAGCTCATCAACAAAATGTCGCGGCTTTGAAGGGAAACTCAACCCTTTACGTTAAGTTTGTCATGTGATTCCTGTTTCTAAGATTTGCAATCTGTTTGAATCTCTGGAGCTGCCGTGGGAAAACCTGCTGTCCGTGACGATGGACTCATGTGCTGTAATGCGTGGTTCAAAAGGAGGACTTGAAACACTGATCAGAACCAAGAAAGCTCCTCATCTGCTTGATGTTGATGGTGACACATGTCATCACGCCCACAACGCAACAAAATCGTTTTGTGCCCCTTTCGATGGACATGTTGAGCGATTGCTGACTGACTTGCATACTGACTTCAAATGGTCTAGTGAGCACAAGGATTTGCTGAATGACTTGTGCATCATACTTGAAATTCAGCCATCAACACCAAAAACCTATGTCCCCCATCGTTGGCTGTCAGTGCTGGACTCAACACAGAGCGTCCTCAAGCTGCTTGGTGCATTGACTCTGTTCTATTTCAGCTTTCTTTCTACAGAAGAACAAGAGTTGTATTCAGATTACACCAAAGTCATTCTTGATGCAGTCAGCAAAGACAGCCGGAAATCTGTTGAAAACATCCAGAAAGTCCTGACGCAGAAGTTCCGCACACAGACGCAAGAAGGGAAGGAAAGGAAGAAGAGGATCACCAAGGCACTCTTCAGTCAACGGTCCTACACCATGCTGATTGGCAAAGACTAGCAACACATGCTGCTGCTCCCTCCTCTTACTAAATAGATAGACACAGAAGATTTTTTTTGTGGCATAACCTCATGCATGTTTTCAAATGGTGAACTGTGTGACGACTTCTTCCAAAATCATGGCACAACAAAACATTTGATACAAACTATAAAGTATGCACAGTATGAGACTGACCTGTACAAAGAATGTACATACTATGAATTTAATCAAAAGACTTCAATGTAGCATCAAAACAGTTGAAAAGAAATTAGAGTTTTCAGAGAGCAGGACAAATCTGAGTGCATTCTTCGGCAGCTATACCTATGTGTGTGAAGGTGCATCAGAGTGAACTGTGGATACTGTTGGTTTATTGTTTTAAGGAAGACTGACTTCATCAATAAGCTGGTGTTTTACATGTGATGTTGGCGGAAGGTTAAACTAACAGGAAGAAGGTTGCTGCAGCATAGATGCAAGGTAAATTGCCTTTGTCCTTTACATTTTTAATTTGTTAATGTGTATGATGCTGGTTGAAATAAGCATGGGTCATTACCTTATATGTTCAATCATTTGTATTTGATTTATGGCATTATATACTACTACATATTTACACCTTATTTTAGGACCCTAGTTCTTAAAATTTAAGCAGCTTTTGAGCATTTGTTCTGGTTTGATTTTTTTAGAGCGAAAGGGGGATAACAGTGGGTTTTTTTTTATACATTTTTATGCCCATATTATTCTTAAAAAAGCTTCAGCTTCAGGGAGCTCCGCCCCCTGACCCCCACCGGGGCGTTGCCCCTGGACCCCACGGCAAAAATCTCCTTTTTTGGGGAAACTAGTTTTCATCCCTGATCCTAGTGGTCAGTTCCCCCCCCCACATCCTAGTGGTCAGTCCCCCCCCCCCCCCCACACACACATCCTAGTGGTCAGTTCCCCCCCCACATCCTAGTGGTCAGTTCCCCCCCCACATCCTAGAGGTCAGTCCCCCCACACACACATCCTAGTGGTCAGTCCCCCCACACACACATCCTAGAGGTCAGTCCCCCCACACACACATCCTAGTGGTCAGTTCCCCCCCCCCACATCCTAGAGGTCAGTCCCCACACACACACATCCTAGTGGTCAGTTCTCCCCCCCCCCACATCCTAGAGGTCAGTCCCCCCCCCCCACACACACACACATCCTAGTGGTCAGTTCCCCCCCCCCCCCACATCCTAGAGGTCAGTCCCCCCCCCCCCCACACACACATCCTAGTCCCCCCCACACACACATCCTAGAGGTCAGTCCCCCCCACACACACACACATCCTAGTGGTCAGTCCCCCCCACACACACATGCATCCTAGTGGTCAGTTCCCCACCTACATCCTAGTGGTCAGTCCCCCCCCACACACACACACATCCTAGTGGTCAGTCCCCCCACACACACATGCATCCTAGTGGTCAGTTCCCCACCTACATCCTAGTGGTCAGTCCCCCCCCACACACACACATCCTAGTGGTCAGTTCCCCACCCCCACCCCCACATCCTAGTGGTATGTCCCCCTACTGTGCCTTGAGACCCTAACTGACCCCACATACTGTGCCTTGAGACCCTAACTGACCCCACATACTGTGCCTTGAGACCTTAACTGACCCCACATACTGTGCCTTGAGACCTTAACTGACCCCACATACTGTGCCTTGAGACCTTAACTGACCCCAGGCACAGTGTCAGTTTCAAGGAGGTGTCAGAGGATGTGAACAGATCCATAATATCCGCTACACCACATCTGCTGTATTAAAAACAAACAAAAAAAGCACAGAAAACCCGACTGATCCTGGGACAATGTGCCAAAAGCAAAGAGAACCCAGCACACCTGGTGATATCCCTGTGACAGGTCCTAACACACACCTGGTGATGTCCCCATGACAGGTCCTACCACACACCTGATGTCCCCATGACGGGTCCTAACTCACCTGGTGATGTCCCCATGACAGGGCCCTAACTCACCTGGTGATGTCCCCATGACAGGTCCTACCACACACCTGATGTCCCCATGACGGGTCCTAACTCACCTGGTGATGTCCCCATGACAGGGCCCTAACACACCTGGTGATGTCCCCATGACAGGGCCCTAACACACCTGGTGATGTCCCCATGACAGGGCCCTAACTCACCTGGTGATGTCCCCATGACGGGTCCTAACTCACCTGGTGATGTCCCCATGACAGGGCCCTAACTCACCGGGTGATGTCCCCATGACAGGGCCCTAACTCACCGGGTGATGTCCCCATGACAGGGCCCTGACTCACCGGGTGATGTCCCCATGACAGGGCCCTAACTCACCGGGTGATGTCCCCATGACAGGGCCCTAACTCACCGGGTGATGTCCCCATGACAGGGCCCTAACTCACCGGGTGATGTCCCCATGACAGGGCCCTGACTCACCGGGTGATGTCCCCATGACGGTCCTGACTCACCTGGTGATGTCCCCATGACGGTCCTGACTCACCTGGTGATGTCCCCATGACGGGTCCTAACACACCTGGTGATGTCCCCATGACGGGTCCTAACACACCTGGTGATGTCCCCATGACGGGTCCTAACACACCTGGTGATGTCCCCATGACGGGTCCTAACACACCTGGTGATGTCCCCATGACGGGTCCTGACTCACCTGGTGATGTCCCCATGACGGGTCCTAACACACCTGGTGATGTCCCCATGATGGGTCCTAACACACCTGGTGATGTCCCCATGACGGGTCCTAACACACCTGGTGATGTCCCCATGACGGGTCCTAACACACCTGGTGATGTCCCCATGACGGGTCCTAACACACCTGGTGATGTCTCCATGACGTGTCCTAACTCACCTGGTGATGTCCCCATGACGGGTCCTGAATCAACTGGTGATGTCCCCATGATGGTTCCAAGCTTACAGATGTGAAAATGAATTTTCACTGTGCGAAGTGTACTGATGATTGTTGCTCATTGCCCAGCAGACAGCACAAGGCTGACTGTGCTGAACACTCCCTGTATATTCCATCCTGTTGAACCTGGAAAGAAAACCTTGAACAAAAGAAAACCAGGCACAGATCAGTCAGTTCACGTCCTTCACCTTAAAACTTGGCACAAGGTCAGTCCAATTAATGTCCTTCACCTTGGACATAGCTCTGACATTAATCATTCCAATAATGTTTCACCAGAGCATTAAAGTAAGTAGCCTGAACACAAATATAATTATACATAGCACACAAAATTATATATTTAAAAAAAAACAACAGGCATTCAAAACTAAAGAATGCCAGCAAGTCATGGGTGCAAAAAAAAAAAAAAAAAAAAAAAAAAAGGAAAAGAAAACGCAGCATAACATGAATTGCCAAATCATCCAGTTCAGAAAGACGACAAAGTATTCAAGACTGTTTGTAAAAGAACTGTAGTGAGTGGACTAGCAATGCAGAAAGTATAGGAAGAGATGACAGAGAGGAAAGGAAAGAGCCTGTAACAATGAAAGAGCATGATAGCTATGTGGAAAGCTTTAGCTCACAGCATGCCATAGTACAGATAAAAAGCTCTAACACACAATTTCATGAAAATAAAGGTACTGTCTATAGCCCCCAACATTCCCACATGGGCCATGTGAAGTGCCATTAACATGATTCACACAGGGCAGTCATCAGCTACACTGCGTCTAAAAAACACGCAGACAAAAACAACAAATGATGTTTTGATGTCATAACTTTTAAACCAACACCACAGTTAACACTTTGCTGGATGTTTACTTGCATATATAATTTGATGTCTGCAGTATTTATTAGTTGACACTGTTTGCAGACCCAACCATTTGACAGTTAACTGCTGTATTCAAGGGCACAGTGACACCCCCAGTATGGCATGGGCATGTGGCCAGTGCCACTCCCACAGTGACACAACTGATTGCCACTGACAGGGGACACAACTGGTAGCCACTGCCTGATATTGCCACTGACAGGGGACACAACTGGTAGCCACTGCCTGATATTGCCACTGACAGGGGACACAACTGGTAGCCACTGCCTGATATTGCCACTGACAGGGGACACAACTGGCAGCCTCTGCCTTATGTTGCCACTGACAGGGGACACAACTGACAGCCTCTGCCTTATGTTGCCACTGACAGGGGACACAACTGGCAGCCACTACCTTATATTGACACTGACAGGGGACACAACTGGCAGCCACTGCCATATATGGCCACTGACAGGTCACAACTGGCAGCCACTACCTTATATGGCCACTGACAGGTCACAACTGGCAGCCACTACCTTATATGGCCACTGACAGGTCACAACTGGCAGCCACTGCCTTATATTGCCACTGCCAGGGGACACAACTGACAGCCTCTGCCTGATATTGCCACTGACAGGGGACACAACTGGCAGCCACTACCTTATATGGCCACTGACAGGTCACAACTGGCAGCCACTGCCTTATATTGCCACTGCCAGGGGACACAACTGACAGCCACTACCTTATATGGCCACTGACAGGTCACAACTGGCAGCCACTGCCTTATATTGACACTGACAGGGGACACAACTGGCAGCCACTACCTTATATTGCCACTGACAGGTCACAACTGGCAGCCACTGCCTTATATTGCCACTGACAGGGGACACAACTGGCAGCCACTACCTTATATTGCCACTGACAGGGGACACAACTGACAGCCACTACCTTATATGGCCACTGACAAGTCACAACTGGCAGCCACTACCTTATATGGCCACTGACAGGTCACAACTGGCAGCCACTACCTTATATGGCCACTGACAGGTCACAACTGGCAGCCACTGCCTTATATTGCCACTGACATGGGACACAACTGGCAGCCACTACCTTATATTGCCTCTGCCAGGGGACACAACTGGCAGCCACTACCTTATATTGCCACTGCCAGGGGACACAACTGACAGCCACTACCTTATATGGCCACTGACAGGTCACAACTGGCAGCCACTACCTTATATGGCCACTGACAGGTCACAACTGGCAGCCACTGCCTTATATTGCCACTGACATGGGACACAACTGGCAGCCACTACCTTATATTGCCACGGCCAGGGGACACAACTGGCAGCCACTACCTTATATTGACACTGACAGGGGACACAACTGGCAGCCAGTGCCTTATGTTGACACTGACAGGTCACAACTGACAGCCACTGCCTTATATGGCCACTGACAGGTCACAACTGGCAGCCACTACCTTATATTGCCTCTGCCAGGGGACACAACTGGCAGCCACTACCTTATATTGCCACTTCCAGGGGACACAACTGGCAGCCACTACCTGATATTGACACTGACAGGTCACAACTGGCAGCCAGTGCCTTACATTGCCACTGCCAGGGGACACAACTGGCAGCCACTACCTTATATTGCCACTGCCAGGGGACACAACTGACAGCCACTGCCTTACATTGCCACTGACAGGGGACACAACTGGCAGCCACTGCCTTACAATTTCCAACAGCCAGCAGGAAGAAAAATAACACCATACATTTTCTCCTGACAACTGGGAAGGGAGACAAACATCAACACCCCTCTCCCTCTCTACCCAATGGATTGTTCAGAGCTGAAGGCCTTGAACTGGCCGAGAGTGACGTGTTGGTAGGTTCTGTACAAAGGGGTCACCCCAGGTGCTTGTGTTATCACCCTAGGTGCTTGCCTGTGTTGTCATCCTAGGTGCTTGTGTTATCACCCTAGGTGCTTGCCTGGGTTATCATCCTAGGTGCTTGTGTTATCACCCTAGGTGCTTGTGTTATCACCCTAGGTGCTTGTCTTATCACACAAGGTGTTTGTGTTTCGCAACTGTGACCATGAAACATATCGATTGTCTGCGTGTTGAACACAAAACAACCCTGACAGTGCACTCACATGTATGTATGTACGCAGGCATGCAGGTTAATATGATTACATGCATGTATGCTTACATATAATTGCTAATGTGCGGGTATGCATGTGGTACTTATGAAAATTTACATTTTGCATTTGATACATAATTATATGCACATATTCATACATTGTGTTGTGAACATCGTGGGAAAGAAAAGCGAAACTCCATAAATAATAATGCATGATAATGCAGGCCCAACCCTATACAGAGGTTCATTGCACATATTGTCCCCCACATGACAGCTTGTCAAAGTGACACGAAGTTCACATTGACAGTGATCTGTGGCCGAGGGAAGGAGTAAGGAAGGAGGGAGGGGAGGGGGTATTGCTTCTTATTCTCCACAGCGGAAGTAGGCTGATGCTGTTAATGTCAGTGCTGGTGCCAGTCTCTTGACCCAGGATTTGACACGCAACAGACAGGCCTGGATGAATCTGGTGAACAGATCTGATTAACAGATTCTTCTTACAGTTGAGGGAGAGAAGTTGTTGATGAAGTGTGGGTCCACGTGTGTGGAGCAAGCCACACTGTGCTGTGTGGACCAGCAGGCATCCAGTGGAACGTCGTCACGTGTTGTGTGGACCAGCAGACATCCAGTGGAACATCGTCACGTGTTGTGTGGACCAGCAGACATCCAGTGTGGACCAGCAGACATCCAGTGGAACGTCGTCACGTGTTGTGTGGACCAGCAGACATCCAGTGTGGACCAGCAGACATCCAGTGGAACGTCGTCACGTGTTGTGTGGACCAGCAGACATCCAGTGGAACATCGTCATGTGTTGTGTGGACCAGCAGACATCCAGTGGAACATCGTCACGTGTTGTGTGGACCAGCAGACATCCAGTGTGGACCAGCAGACATCCAGTGGAACGTCGTCACATGTTGTGTGGACCAGCAGACATCCAGTGGAATGTCGTCACATGCCGTGTGGACCAGCAGACATTCAGTGGAACGTCGTCACATGCCGTGTGGACCAGCAGACATCCAGTGGAACGTCGTCACGTGTTGTGTGGACCAGCAGACATCCAGTGTGGACCAGCAGACATCCAGTGGAACGTCGTCACGTGTTGTGTGGACCAGCAGACATCCAGTGGAACATCGTCACGTGTTGTGTGGACCAGCAGACATCCAGTGTGGACCAGCAGACATCCAGTGGAACGTCGTCACGTGTTGTGTGGACCAGCAGACATCCAGTGTGGACCAGCAGACATCCAGTGGAACGTCGTCACGTGTTGTGTGGACCAGCAGACATCCAGTGGAATGTCGTCACATGCCGTGTGGACCAGCAGACATTCAGTGGAACGTCGTCACATGCCGTGTGGACCAGCAGACATCCAGTGGAACGTCGTCACGTGTCCGCACACTGTGCACCACGTGCTGTAGGGGGCAGGGTATGGTGTCAGCACTGCTGTCAGGGTCATGTTAGATCTGTGTGCCATGGACCACCACCTGTCAGATCTGTGTGCCATGGACCACCACCTGTCAGATCTGTGTGCCATGGACCACCACCTGTCAGATCTGTGTGCCATGGACCACCACCTGTCGGATCTGTGTGCCAGGGACCACCACCTGTCAGATCTGTGTGCCAGGGACCACCACCTGTCAGATCTGTGTGCCAAGGACCACCACCTGTCAGATCTGTGTGCCAGGGACCACCACCTGTCAGATCTGTGTGCCAGGGACCACCACCTGTCAGATCTGTGTGCCAAGGACCACCACCTGTCAGCACTGTCATCAGTCTTGTCAGATCTCTGGAAATGGAAAACCATCGCCCCTGTTGTGCCTCCACTGTGTGCTGTCTTGATAATAATGATAATGATAATATTGATAATAATAATAATAGTAGTAACCAACAGTACATTTCCATCAGTTCTTGCTCCGGGGAATATGTTCGCCAGTCAAACCCACACAGTCTGTTCTCTTAAGAAGCGAGGAATATAGAGGTGACATGTTCTGTTAACACAGAGTTAAAAATCAAACCTAACTATAACAAATCCGAGTCTTGTACTAAATGCTTACGTATCGGCATGTAATCTGGACATATTTATTATTTATACAAGCAGTGCTGCCACTGTCTGCCTGGCGAGGCCGCTTTTCCGCACTTTGTTATGTGTTTCCTTTTCTCAGTGTGAAACAATCCTTGGGAAACACATGCAACAAATAAAAAAAAAAAGGAAGAAAAGAAGCAAAAAAAAAAGAAAAAAAAGCATGCAAAATAAAAGCCATATTACGAAGTGCAGATAAGTACTGGCACTCACATATGTACAATTACAAATAATCTGATGATGCAAAGTCATGCAGAAAAGAGTGGTTATGAATCTTCATTACAACATGCATGTAACGTAAATATGCTTACAATGTGATCTGTCTCCATGGTGACATACATACAATGTGAAAGTGATAACAATGTGATGGTGTCAATGTAGGCTTCCCAACTTTGAGGACAGGTGGGCAATGCACTGGGTTAACTTGGGCAATGTTGGGGCAAGTGTGTAATGTATTTAGGGCAAGTGTATAAAGAAACGAGCTGGGAGAAAACTAGGCAAGTATTTGGGGGGTGGAGGGGTGGGAGGGAGGGTGGGGGGGAACCAGGCAAGGTGTTTGGGGGAGAGGCGGAGCAGGGGGGGGGGGGGAACCAGGCAAGGTGTTTGGGGGTGGGGGGGGGACCAGGCAAGGTGTTTGGGGGAGAGGCGGAGCAGGGGGGGGGGGGAACCAGGCAAGGTGTTTGGGGGGGGGGGGACCAGGCAAGGTGTTTGGGGGAGAGGCGGAGCAGGGGGTGGGACCAGGCAAGGTGTTGGGGGGGGAGGCGGAGCAGGGGGGGGGGGGGAACCAGGCAAGGTGTTTGGGGGAGAGGCGGAGCAGGGGGTGGGACCAGGCAAGGTGTTGGGGGGGGAGGCGGAGCAGGGGGGGGGGGGGGAACCAGGCAAGGTGTTTGGGGGAGAGGCGGAGCAGGGGGTGGGACCAGGCAAGGTGTTGCGGGGGGAGGCGGAGCAGGGGGGGGGGGAACCAGGCAAGGTGTTTGGGGGAGAGGCGGAGCAGGGGGGGGGGAGGGGGGGACCAGGCAAGGTGTTTGGGGGTGGTGGGGGACCAGGCAAGGTGTTTGGGGGAGAGGTGGAGTAGGGGGGGGAGGGGGGGAACCAGGCAAGGTGTTTGGGGGAGAGGCGGAGCAGGGGGTGGGGGGGGACCAGGCAAGGTGTTTGGGGGAGAGGCGGAGCAGGGGGTCGGGGGGAACCAGGCAAGGTGTTTGGGGGTGGGGGGGGGACCAGGCAAGGTGTTTGGGGGAGAGGCGGAGCAGGGGGGGGGGGGGACCAGGCAAGGTGTTTGGGGGAGAGGCGGAGCAGGGGGGGGGGGGGACCAGGCAAGGTGTTTGGGGGTGGGGGGGCAGGGTGGGGGGGAACCAGGCAAGGTGTTTGGGGGTGGGGGGGGGACCAGGCAAGGTGTTTGGGGGAGAGGCGGAGCAGGGGGGGGGGACCAGGCAAGGTGTTTGGGGGAGAGGCGGAGCAGGGGGTGGGGGGGGGGACCAGGCAAGGTGTTTGGGGGGGAGGCGGAGCAGGGGGGGGGGGGGAACCAGGCAAGGTGTTTGGGGGAGAGGCGGAGCAGGGGGGGGGAGGGGGGGACCAGGCAAGGTGTTTGGGGGTGGGGGGACCAGGCAAGGTGTTTGGGGGAGAGGCGGAGCAGGGGGTGGGGGTGGGGGGACCAGGCAAGGTGTTTGGGGGTGGGGGGACCAGGCAAGGTGTTTGGGGGAGAGGCGGAGCAGGGGGTGGGGGTGGGGGGACCAGGCAAGGTGTTTGGGGGTGGGGGGACCAGGCAAGGTGTTTGGGGGAGAGGCGGAGCAGGGGGTGGGGGGGAACCAGGCAAGGTGTTTGGGGGAGAGGCGGAGCAGGGGTGGGTGGGGGGGGAACCAGGCAAGGTGTTTGGGGGTGGGGGGGGGACCAGGCAAGGTGTTTGGGGGGGAGGCGGAGCAGGGGGTGGGGGGGAACCAGGCAAGGTGTTTGGGGGTGGGGGGGGGACCAGGCAAGGTGTTTGGGGGGGAGGCGGAGCAGGGGGGGGGAGGGGGGGACCAGGCAAGGTGTTTGGGGGTGGGGGGGACCAGGCAAGGTGTTTGGGGGAGCAGGGGGGGGGGACCAGGCAAGGTGTTTGGGGGAGAGGCGGAGCAGGGGGGGGGAGGGGGGGACCAGGCAAGGTGTTTGGGGGTGGGGGGGGACCAGGCAAGGTGTTTGGGGGAGAGGCGGAGCAGGGGGGGGAGGGGGGGAACCAGGCAAGGTGTTTGGGGGAGAGGCGGAGCAGGGGGGGGAGGGGGGGAACCAGGCAAGGTGTTTGGGGGTGGGGGGGGACCAGGCAAGGTGTTTGGGGGAGAGGCGGAGCAGGGGGGGGAGGGGGGGGACCAGGCAAGGTGTTTGGGGGTGGGGGGGGGGACCAGGCAAGGTGTTTGGGGGAGAGGCGGAGCAGGGTGGGGGGGGGAACCAGGCAAGGTGTTTGGGGGTGGGGGTGGGGGGACCAGGCAAGGTGTTTGGGGGTGGGGGGACCAGGCAAGGTGTTTGGGGGAGAGGCGGAGCAGGGGGTGGGGGGGGGACCAGGCAAGGTGTTTGGGGGGGAGGCGGAGCAGGGGGGGGGGGGGGGGAACCAGGCAAGGTGTTTGGGGGAGAGGCGGAGCAGGGGGGGGAGGGGGGGACCAGGCAAGGTGTTTGGGGGTGGGGGGGACCAGGCAAGGTGTTTGGGGGAGAGGCGGAGCAGGGGGGGGTGGAACCAGGCAAGGTGTTTGGGGGGGAGGCGGAGCAGGGGGGGGGGGGACCAGGCAAGGTGTTTGGGGGTGGGGGGGAACCAGGCAAGGTGTTTGGGAGTGGGGGGGGGGCAGGGTGGGGGGGAACCAGGCAAGGTGTTTGGGGGTGGGGGGGGGGACCAGGCAAGGTGTTTGGGGGAGAGGCGGAGCAGGGGGTGGGGTGGGGGGACCAGGCAAGGTGTTTGGGGGTGGGGGGGGACCAGGCAAGGTGTTTGGGGGAGAGGCGGAGCAGGGGGGGGTGGAACCAGGCAAGGTGTTTGGGGGTGGGGGGGGACCAGGAAGGTGTTTGGGGGAGAGGCGGAGCAGGGGGTGGGGTGGGGGGACCAGGCAAGGTGTTTGGGGGTGGGGGGGGACCAGGCAAGGTGTTTGGGGGAGAGGCGGAGCAGGGGGGGGTGGAACCAGGCAAGGTGTTTGGGGGGGAGGCGGAGCAGGGGGGGGGGGGGGACCAGGCAAGGTGTTTGGGGGTGGGGGGGAACCAGGCAAGGTGTTTGGGGGTGGGGGGGGGGGGCAGGGTGGGGGGGAACCAGGCAAGGTGTTTGGGGGTGGGGGGGGGGGACCAGGCAAGGTGTTTGGGGGAGAGGCGGAGCAGGGGGTGGGGTGGGGGGACCAGGCAAGGTGTTTGGGGGTGGGGGGGGACCAGGCAAGGTGTTTGGGGGAGAGGCGGAGCAGGGGGGGGTGGAACCAGGCAAGGTGTTTGGGGGTGGGGGGGGACCAGGAAGGTGTTTGGGGGAGAGGCGGAGCAGGGGGTGGGGTGGGGGGACCAGGCAAGGTGTTTGGGGGTGGGGGGGGACCAGGCAAGGTGTTTGGGGGAGAGGCGGAGCAGGGGGGGGTGGAACCAGGCAAGGTGTTTGGGGGAGAGGTGGAGCAGTTGGGGGGGGGGAAGCAGGCAAGGTGTTGGGGGGGGGGGAGGCGGAGCAGGGGGGGGGGGGGGCGGCCAGGCAAAGTGTTTGGGGGGGAGGTGGAGCAGTTGGGGGGGAGGTGGAGCAGTTGGGGGGGGGGGGGGAGAACCAGGCAAGGTGTTTGGGGGAGAGGTGGAGCAGGGGGTGGGTGGGGACCAGGCAAGGTGTTTGGGGGTGGGGGGGGGACCAGGCAAGGTGTTTGGGGGAGAGGCGGAGCAGGGGGGGGGGGGACCAGGCAAGGTGTTTGGGGGGGAGGCGGAGCAGGGGGGGGGGAACCAGGCAAGGTGTTTGGGGGTGGGGGGGGGGACCAGGCAAGGTGTTTGGGGGAGAGGCGGAGCAGGGGGTGGGGGGGGGAACCAGGCAAGGTGTTTGGGGGTGGGGGGGGAACCAGGCAAGGTGTTTGGGGGAAAGGCGGAGCAGGGGGGGGGGGGGACCAGGCAAGGTGTTTGGGGGAGAGGCGGAGCAGGGGGGGGGAGGGGGGGGGGAGCAGGCAAGGTGTTTGGGGGAGAGGCGGAGCAGGGGGTGGGGGGGGGACCAGGCAAGGTGTTTGGGGGTGGGGGGACCAGGCAAGGTGTTTGGGGGAGAGGCGGAGCAGGGGGTGGGGTGGGGGGACCAGGCAAGGTGTTTGGGGGAGAGGCGGAGCAGGGGGTGGGGTGGGGGGACCAGGCAAGGTGTTTGGGGGTGGGGGGGGGACGAGGCAAGGTGTTTGGGGGAGAGGCGGAGCAGGGGGGGGTGGAACAAGGCAAGGTGTTTGGGGGAGAGGTGGAGCAGTTGGGGGGGGGGGGGAGCAGGCAAGGTGTTTGGGGGGGGGGGGAGGCGGAGCAGGGGGGGGGGGGCGGCCAGGCAAAGTGTTTGGGGGGGAGGTGGAGCAGTTGGGGGGGGGGGGGGAGAACCAGGCAAGGTGTTTGGGGGAGAGGTGGAGCAGGGGGTGGGGGGAACCAGGCAAGGTGTTTGGGGGGGAGGCGGAGCAGGGGGGAGGAGGGGGGGGACCAGGCAAGGTGTTTGGGGGAGAGGCGGAGCAGGGGGGAGGGGGGGGACCAGGCAAGGTGTTTGGGGGAGAGGCGGAGCAGGGGGGAGGGGGGGGACCAGGCAAGGTGTTTGGGGGGGAGGCGGAGCAGGGGGTGGGGGGGGGGACCAGGCAAGGTGTTTGGGGGAGAGGCGGAGCAGGGGGGGGGGGAGGCCAGGCAAGGTGTTTGGGGGAGAGGTGGAGCAGTTGGGGGGGGGGGGGGGAGAACCAGGCAAGGTGTTTGGGGGAGAGGCAAGGTGTATGGAGGGGTGGGTGGGGGTTAGGTAACCAGGAAAGGTTTTGGTGGGGGTGGGGGGGAACCAGGCAAGGAGTGTGTAGGGGTGGGGTGGGGGTTAGGTAACCAGGAAAGGTGTTGGTGGGGGTGGGGTAAACAGGAAAGGTGTTTGGGGGTGGGAGGGGTGGTGGGGGTAACCAGGCAAGGTGTTTGGGGGGGCGGGGGGAACCAGGCAAGGAGTATGGAGGGGTGGGGTGGGGGTTAGGTAAACAGGAAAGGTGTTTGGGGGGTGGGGGTGGGAGGGAACCAGGCAAGATGTTTGGGGGGTGGCTGGGGTAAACAGGAAAGGTGTTTGGGGGTGGGGGGGTGGGGTGGAGGGAACCAGGCAAGATGTTTGGGAGGTGGGGGGGGGGGAACCAGGATAGGTGTTTGGGGGGTGGGGGTGGGAGGGAACCAGGCAAGATGTTTGGGAGGTGGGGGGGAGGGAAGCAGGATAGGTGTTGGGGGTGGGGGTAAGCAGGAAAGGTGTTTGGCTGGGAAGGAACCAGGATAGGTGTTTGGGGGGTGGGGGTAACCAGGAAAGTTGTTTGGGGGGTGAGGGTGGGGGAACCAGGCAAGGTGTTTGGGGGGTGAGGGTGGGGGAACCAGGCAAGGTGTTTGGGGGGTGGGGGTGGGGGAACCAGGCAAGGTGTTTGGGGGTCATCAAGCAAAGGTGTTAAGGTGACCTAGACAAGGTGTTGGGGTGATCTAGGCAAGGTGAACAAGGTGTTGGGGTGACCTAGGCATGGTGTTGGGGTAACCTAGACAAGGTGAACAAGGTGTTGGGGGTAACCTAGACATGGTGTTGGGTGACCTAGACAAGGGCACGTTGTCCGGCGAAATAAAAAAAGCACAGATGTTAGGAATAAAGTAGGCAACGTGATCGGGGTAAACTAGTTTAGGTGTTGTGGGTGAACCGGATAAGGTGTCTTGGGTAAGGTGTTGTGGGGGCGGTGGTGTTAAAATGGGCAAGGTGTTGGGGTTAAAATGGGTAAGGTGTGGTGGGGGTGGGGTGGGGTGTAAAAATGGGTTGGGTGTTGGGGTGAAATGGGTAAGATGTTGGGGTGAAATGGGTAAGAGGTGTGTGTGTGTGAAATAGGTGTTGGGGGGTTAATGGGTAAGACGTTGGGGGTGAATGGGTAAGGTGTTGAGGCGGGGGTGAATGGGCAAGATGTTGGGGGGGGGGGTAATGGGTAAGATGTTGGGGCGAAAAGGGTAAGGTGTGGGGGAGTGAACGGGTAAGGTGTCGGGGGTTAATGGGTAAGGTGTTGGGGTGAATGAGTAAGGTGGGGCGAAATGGGTAAGGTGTTGGGGTGGGTGGGGATGAATGAGTAAGGTGTTGGGGTGAATGAGTAAGGTGTTGGGGTGGGTGGGGATGAATGAGTAAGGTGTTTGGGTGAATGGGTAAGGTGTTTGGGTGAATGGGTAAGGTGTTGGGGAGGGTGGGAAAGGTGTTGGGGGTGAATGGGTAAGGTGTTGGGGGTGAATGAGTTGTAAGGTGTTGGGGTGAATGAGTAAGGTGTTGGGGCGAAATGGGTAAATGGGTTGGGCGTAAACAAGGAGGTGGGGACTGATGGGGGTGGGGTGGGGTGGAGTCAAGTGATGGGCATCATGGGACACAGTGCAGGGAATTGGAAACACCAGATTGTCATGGATGAAGTGATCAGTTCATCAAAGGTCACTTAAATCGAATTTCACGTTATGTTGAATCACTGTTGGGGTGAGCTGTTGGCACGAGGCTGTGTGCAGTCCCAGAGCAGAGATGAACATGAAGGCTTCCAGTCTGACGGCCAGCGACAGGCAACACAACACTCACGTCTCAACATCACACACATCAAGGAAGTGAAGGCTGTCACCAAGCAAGGCCTCTTCAGTCACACTTGTTTCTCCTGGCTGCAGGAACTGGGTGACTAACATGGACAACACATGCTGTCCACAGTGACTGTGCGGCTTGGACAGGACTAACATGGACAACACATGCTGTCCACAGTGACTGTGCAGCTTGGACAGGAGATGTGCAGACGACGAGAGGCCGAGAATACTGAGAAGCTAACAACTGTCACTGCCAGCCCTCGGCACCTGCTGGATGCTAACTGGCAACGTGATCAAGTCACATGGACGACACTGCTGAAAGACCAAAATAATGACAGTTGATCATGTGTTCCTGGGGGGGTGCACAGCTCTCAACTGTTGCAGTTTTGTTCCCGCATGACCCGTGTACAGTGAACGAGAGAGACATTGTTGTGGTGCTGACAACTCTTCTGTCCGCCGGACTCACCGTGGCTTCCTGAGTCAGTGCCTGAGTGCTGACAGTGAGGGACGTGGGCGTGGTGCTGTGTACATCGCTAGGGCCAGTGCACAGACACGGGGTGGAGCAACACCCGCAGCAGCAGCACAGGGTGTAAAGGTCTCGTTCTCTCCGTGGCCAGGTCCACTGTCACCCAAGGTGAGGACTGACAGAGGGCCTGCTCTCTGGCCGACTGAACGTGCCTCACGTGCTGTGGCTGCCACTCGTTGTACTGCTCCCCCTGCTCCCTCCCCCCACCCCTCTCTGTGGGGCTGGGGTCTGACGATCGTGGTGCTGGCAGAGGAAAAGGCTCAGGCACGTGTAAACCGTTGATTCAAGCCATAGACAGAGAAAAGGATGATTGAGGCCAGCCCAACGTTACAGAGGGACCGGTCAGTGGACACCAGGTGTAGACTAGGTGTCCTGGACCCCAGTCCAGGTGTTGACCTGAGTGGTGACAACCTTCAGGAGTCTGCAGATCCACGCACAGCACAGAGAAGACGACGTCAGCTGACAGGTGTGTTGAGGTCACGTGGCGGCCTGGCCACTGGAATTCTAGCACTGGCGAAAGCTCTGCACAGAGGAATGATGGGGTGAAAGGGTCTTGACACCTGGTGTCTGGGTCTGCACACCCCATCGTGAAACTTTTCTCGCACACACACACACACACACACAGCACCAGCACACGTGTTGCCCAACACTGTGGTCCTGGTTCAGAATCCCACACGTCAGTCAGCACACACTGGTGACGACACAGGTCACGTGCAGTTCAGTGTGTCACACCCTGACAACACATTAGCTGGTGACGACACAGGTCACCTTCAGTTCAGTGTCACACCTGACAACACATTAGCTGGTGACGACACAGGTCACCTTCAGTTCAGTGTCACACCTGACAACACATTAGCTGGTGACGACACAGGTCACACCTGACACAACACATTAACCGTCGCCTGGCCAGCCCACTGCTTGCCGGACCGTTCGTCATGTAGTTTGTGGACTGAACATGGGAACCCTGTTCAGTTTAGTGCTCCCCAGAACAGGATCCAGCAGAGCACTGTTTCTGTTCCACACAGACAGGAATGTTTGGACGTGGCCTGTGTGACTTCCACAAGTCCATGTTCAGGACATGAGGAGAAAGCAGAACCTTGTCGAGCATTCTACTTTAGTACTGTGCGCGGCTAGTTCCTGTAGCCTTCGTCATGCTGCGCGTGTGGATAGTTACTGTACTTTTCATGCTGCGCGTGTGGACAGTAGTTGTAGTTGTCATGCTGTTCGTGTGGATAATTCCCGTAGCTATCGTCATGATGCGCGTGTAAATAGTTGCTTTAGTTGTCATGCTGCGCGTGTGGATAGTTGCTGCGTCAGTGGGTTGGTCCTGCTTGCTGTTCTACCCAGGTCACATTGCACCCAGGTCACATTGCACCCAGGTCACACTGAAACCCAGCATTTGATGATCAGTGTAGAGAGAGAGAGAGAGAGGTGGGGGAGGGTGGGAGGAGGAGGAAGAGAAGTGGAGAGGGTGGGGCAGGTGTCGGGGGATGGGAGGCCGGTGCTATACGTTGGTGGATTCGTTGTAATCATCCAGGTTGATGACGATCCGTTTGGAGGCCAGGTTGGGGGACGGGGGGAGGGGGCAGTCCGCGGGGGGGTCGTCCTTCGTGGCGGCCTCCGTCATAGCGGACAGTTTGTGCTGCAGGTGTCTGTTGCCCAGCTTCATGTTGCGCTGCTTCAGCACCTCCAGCTGCGTGTACAGGCGTCGGAACTCCTCCTGCACAGCACGTGGTCCATGTCATCACACACACAGCACGTGGTCCATGTCATCACACACACAGCACGTGGTCCATGTCATCACACACACAGCACGTGGTCCATGTCATCACACATACACAGCACGTGGTCCATGTCATCACACAGCACGTGGTCCATGTCATAACACAGCACGTGGTCCATGTCATCACACATACACAGCACGTGGTCCATGTCATCACACAGCACGTGGTCCATGTCATAACACAGCACGTGGTCCATGTCATCACACACACAGCACGTGGTCCATGTCATCACACATACACAGCACGTGGTCCATGTCATAACACAGCACGTGGTCCATGTCATCACACACACAGCACGTGGTCCATGTCATAACACAGCACGTGGTCCATGTCATAACACAGCACGTGGTCCATGTCATCACACACACATCACGTGGTCCATGTAATCACACAGAACGTGGTCCATGTCATCACACACACAGCACGTGGTCCATGTCATCACACACACATCACGTGGTCCATGTAATCACACAGCACGTGGTCCATGTCATAACACAGCACGTGGTCCATGTCATCACGCACACATCACGTGGTCCATGTAATCACACAGAACGTGGTCCATGTCATCACACACACAGCACGTGGTCCATGTCATCACACAGCACGTGGTCCATGTCATCACGCACACAGAACGTGGTCCATGTCATCACACACACAGCACGTGGTCCATGTCATCACACAGTACGTGGTCCACGTGGTCCATGTCATCACACACACAGTACGTGGTCCATGTCATCACACACACAGCACGTGGTCCATCCATGTACATCACACAGCACGTGGTCCACGTGGTCCATGTCATCACACACACAGCACGTGGTCCATGTACATCACACAGCACATGGTCCATATCATCACACAGCATGTTGTCCACGTACATCACACAGCATGTGGTCCATGTCATCACACAGCACATGGTCCATGTACATCACACAGCAGGTGGTCCATGTCATCACACAGCATGTGGTCCATGTACATCACACACCATGTGGTCCATGTACATCACACATGTACATCACACAACATGTGGTCCATGTCATCACACACCATGTGGTCCATGTACATCACACATGTACATCACACAACATGTGGTCCATGTCATCACACACCATGTGGTCCATGTACATCACACATGTACATCACACAACATGTGGTCCATGTCATCACACACCATGTGGTCCATGTACATCACACATGTACATCACACAACATGTGGTCCATGTCATCACACACATGGTCCATGTCATCACACACCATGTGGTCCATGTCATCACACAGCATGTGGTCCATGTCATCACACACATGGTCCATGTCATCACACACCATGTGGTCCATGTCATCACACAGCATGTGGTCCATGTACATCACACAACATGTGGTCCATGTCATCACACACCATGTGGTCCATGTCATCACACACCATGTGGTCCATGTCATCACACAGCAACTGGTCCATGTACATCACACAGCACGTGGTCCATGTACATCACACACATGGTCCATGTCATCACACAGCATGTGGTCCATGTACATCACACAGCACATGGTCCATGTCATCACACAGCAGGTGGTCCACGTACATCACACAGCATGTGGTCCATGACATCACACACATGGTCCATGTCATCACACAGCATGTGGTCCATGTACATCACACAGCACGTGGTCCATGTACATCACACATGTACATCACACAGCACGTGGTCCATGTACATCACACAGCATGTGGTCCATGTACATCACACAGCACATGGTCCATGTCATCACACAGCACGTGGTCCATGTACATCACACAGCACGTGGTCCATATACACATCGATCACACACACCACATCTCAGGTACACATTGGCTTAACACACCACATCCCTCAAAATCAGGCATACACACCACATCCAATGTATACATCGGCTACACACCACATCCCATGTACACATCGGCCACACACACCACATTCCATTTACACATCGGCCACACACCACATCCCTCACAACGGCACACACACCACATCCAGGTACACATCGGCCATACACACCACATCCCTCACATCGCCTATACACACCACATCCCTTGTACACATCGGCCACACACACCACATCCCACGAACACATCGGCCACACACACCACAACCCTTGTACACATCGGCCACACACACCACATCCCTCACATCAGCCACAAACCACATCCCATGTACACATCGGCCACACACCACATGCCATGTACACATTGGCCACACAAACCACATCCCATGTACACATCAGCCACACACCACATGCCATGTACACATTGGCCACACAAACCACATCCCATGTATACATCGGCCACACACCACATGCCATGTACACATTGGCCACATGCACCGTATCCTTCACATCGGCCATACACACCACATCCCATGTACACATTGGCCACACACACATCCCTCACATTGGTCACACACCACATCCCTTGTACACATCGGCCACACATACCACATCCCTTTGTACACATCAGCCACACACATTCCTTGTACACATCGGCCACACACACATCTCTCACATCGGCCACACACCACATCCCTTGTACACATCGGCCACACACCACATCCCTTGTACACATCGGCCACACACACCACATCCCACGTACACATCGGCCACACATACCACATCCCTCACGTCGGCCACACACTCATCCCTCACATCGGCTACACACACCACATCCCTTGTACACATCTTTCGGTTGACTCACCTGTCTATATTTCTGCTGACTCACCTGTATGTCTTTCTCCAGAAAGCTCTCACACTCCTCCTCCTCCCCCCTGTCCCCAAAGCCGCCGTTGGAGGCGACGGGGTTGGTGAGGGAGGTGGGGGGGATCAGGTTGGAGGCTTTGTTGTACTTGGACCCTCTGCTGATCATGGTGGTGCCTCCCCCCTGAGAGGTCTGCTCCTTGCCACGGTACTTATACACCAGGTAGGCCTGCAGGTATAGCACAGTACTGTCATCACACTGTACACCAGGTAGGTCTGTGATACATAGTACCCTATGGTGTCATCACACTGTACACCAGGTAGGTCTGATACATAGCACACTATGGTGTCATCACACGGTACACCAGGTAGGTCTGATACATAGCACACTATGGTGTCATCACACTGTACACCAGGTAGGTCTGTGATACATAGCACACTATGGTGTCATCACACTGTACACCAGGTATGTCTGTGATACATAGCACAGTACTGTGTCATCACACTGTACACCAGGTAGGTCTGTGATACATAGCACACTATGGTGTCATCACACTGTACACCAGGTAGGTCTGTGATACATAGCACACTATGGTGTCATCACACTGTACACCAGGTAGGCCAGTAGGTATGGCACAGTACTGTGTCATCACACTGTACACCAGGTAGGTCTGTGATACATAGCACACTATGGTGTCATCACACTGTACACCAGGTAGGCCAGTAGGTATAGCACAGTACTGTGTCATCACACTGTACACCAGGTAGGTCTGTGATATATAGCACCCTATGGTGTCATCACACGGTACACCAGGTTGGCCTGTGATACATAGCACAGTACTGTGTCATCACACTGTACACCAGGTATGTCTGTGATACATAGCACAGTACTGTGTCATCACACTGTACACCAGGTAGGTCTGTGATACATAGCACAGTACTGTGTCATCACACGGTACACCAGGTTGGCCTGTGATACATAGCACTCTATGGTGTCATCACACTGTACACCAGGTAGGTCTGTGATACATAGCACAGTACTGTGTCATCACACTGTACACCAGGTAGGTCTGTGATACATAGCACAGTACTGTGTCATCACACTGTACACCAGGTAGGCCAGTAGGTATAGCACAGTACTGTGTCATCACACTGTACACCAGGTAGGTCTGTGATACATAGCACACTATGGTGTCATCACACTGTACACCAGGTAGGCCAGTAGGTATAGCACAGTACTGTGTCATCACACTGTACACCAGGTAGGCCAGTAGGTATAGCACAGTACTGTGTCATCACACTGTACACCAGGTAGGTCTGTGATACATAGCACACTATGGTGTCATCACACTGTACACCAGGTAGGTCTGTGATACATAGCACACTATGGTGTCATCACACGGTACACCAGGTAGGCCAGTAGGTATGGCACAGTACTGTGCCATCACACTACACCAGGTAGGTTTACAGGTACAAGTATGACTTATCACAGCACTGTATGACAGTGTGGTACTTACCTGTACACTGGGTATGTACTCGTATGTACACATACACCTGGCCTGTCAAACCTTTTTGGAGGTAAAGTAGTCTGTACACTCACTTTGGTTCCAAAGAGAAAAGCCAGAGTGAAGGTGGTTGTCAGACAATGTAACAGGTATGATATACATTAGAGTGAAGGTGGTTGTCAGACAATGTAACAGGTATGATATACATTAGAGTGAAGGTGGTTGTCAGACAATGTAACAGGTATGATATACATTAGAGTGAAGGTGGTTGTCAGACAATGTAACAGGTATGATATACATTAGAGTGAAGGTGGTTGTCAGACAAGGTAACAGGTATGATATACATTAGAGTGAAGGTGGTTGTCAGACAATGTAACAGGTATGATATACATTAGAGTGAAGGTGGTTGTCAGACAATGTAACAGGTATGATATACATTAGAGTGAAGGTGGTTGTCAGACAATGTAACAGGTATGATATACATTAGAGTGAAGGTGGTTGTCAGACAATGTAACAGGTATGATATACATTAGAGTGAAGGTGGTTGTCAGACAATGTAACAGGTATGATATACATTAGAGTGAAGGTGGCTGTCAGACAATGTAACAGGTATGATATACATTAGAGTGAAGGTGGTTGTCAGACAATGTAACAGGTATGATATACATTAGAGTGAAGGTGGTTGTCAGACAATGTAACAGGTATGATATACATTAGAGTGAAGGTGGTTGTCAGACAATGTAATAGGTATGATATACATTAGAGTGAAGGTGGCTGTCAGACAATGTAACAGGTATGATATACATTAGAGTGAAGGTGGTTGTCAGACAATGTAACAGGTATGATATACATTAGAGTGAAGGTGGCTGTCAGACAATGTAACAGGTATGATATACATTAGAGTGAAGGTGGTTGTCAGACAATGTAACAGGTATGATATACATTAGAGTGAAGGTGGTTGTCAGACAATGTAACAGGTATGATATACATTAGAGTGAAGGTGGCTGTCAGACAATGTAACAGGTATGATATACATTAGAGTGAAGGTGGTTGTCAGACAATGTAACAGGTATGATATACATTATGTGACAATGTAACAGGTATGGTATACATTATGTGAAAACAGCAGTTGTACATGATGGTGTCACACCTTCTATGTGTTCTATGGTGACTACTGCTGTCATGCTGACCTTGGTTCTATGGTGACTACTGCTGTCATGCTGACCTTGGTTCTATGGTGACTACTGCTGTCATGCTGATCTTGGTTCTATGATGACTATTGATGTCAAGCTGACCTTGGTTCTATGATGACTATTGATGTCAAGCTGACCTTGGTTCTATGGTCACTATTGATGTCATGCTGACCTTGGTTCTATGGTGACTACTGCTGTCATGCTGACCTTGGTTCTATGGTGACTACTGCTGTCATGCTGGCCTTGGTTCTATGATGACTATTGATGTCAAGCTGACCTTGGTTCTATGGTGACTACTGCTGTCATGCTGACCTTGGTTCTATGGTGACTACTGCTGTCATGCTGACCTTGGTTCTATGGTGACTACTGCTGTCATGCTGACCTTGGTTCTATGGTGACTACTGCTGTCATGCTGACCTTGGTTCTATGATGACTATTGATGTCATGCTGACCTTGGTTCTATGGTGACTATTGATGTAATGCTGACCTTGGTTCTATGGTGACTACTGCTGTCATGCTGACCTTGGTTCTATGATGACTATTGATGTCATGCTGACCTTGGTTCTATGATGACTATTGATGTCATGCTGACCTTGGTTCTGTGATGACTATTGATGTCATGCTGACCTTGGTTCTATGGTCACTATTGATGTCATGCTGACCTTGGTTCTATGATGACTATTGATGTCATGCTGACCTTGGTTCTATGATGACTATTGATGTCATGCTGACCTTGGTTCTATGATGACTATTGATGTCATGCTGACGTTGATTGTATGATGACTGTCAAGCTGACCTTGGTTCCATGATGACTATTGATGTCATCCTGACCTTGGTTCCATGATGACTATTGATGTCATGCTGACGTTGATTGTATGATGACTGTCAAGCTGACCTTGGTTCCATGATGACTATTGATGTCATCCTGACCTTGGTTCCATGATGACCATTGATGTCATGCTGACCTTGGTTCCATGATGACTATTGATGTCATCCTGACCTTGGTTCTGCGGTGACTACTGGTGTCATACTGACCTTGATTCTGTGGTGACTACTGGTGTCATACTGACCTTGGTTCTATAGTAACTACTGGTGTCATACTGACCTTGGTTCTATAGCGACTACTGGTGTCATACTGACCTTGATTCTGTGGTGACTACTGGTGTCATACTGACTTTGGTTCTTTGGTGACTACTGGTGTCATACTGACCTTGGTTCTATAGCGACTACTGGTGTCATACTGACCTTGGTTCTGTGGTGACTACTGGTGTCATACTGACTTTGGTTCTTTGGTGACTACTGGTGTCATACTGACCTTGGTTCTGTGGTGACTACTGGTGTCATACTGACCTTGGTTCTATAGTGACTACTGGTGTCATACTGACCTTGGTTCTATAGTGACTACTGGTGTCATACTGACCTTGATTCTGTGGTGACTACTGGTGTCATACTGACCTTGGTTCTATGGTGACTACTGGTGTCATACTGACCTTGTTTCTATGGTGACTACTGGTGTCATACTGACCTTGGTTCCAAAGAGGAAGGCCAGGGTCACGGTGGTGGTCAGCTGGGTGTGAACAAACAGAACCAGGTACAGCAGATCCGGGTTGGTGGGAAAAGGATCCTTCAGAAAGATCCTGCACATACATCACTCTCGTTTAGTGCACACACAGTTATCCCTGCTGAATTCTGAAGAAATCCACTCTGATAAGCACACAGATATACATGCATGCACTCAAGTCCTGACTATATATATGCATGCACTCAAGTCCTGACTAGCTCGTTGGGTTATATAGGTAGTCTGCCTGACAGATGTAGTATGTGGATTTGTCTAAATGCTGTGACGACTCCTTGAACAACTGAAACTGAAACTCTACCTGCTTAATTAAGGGGAGACTGAGGGCAAAGACGGAATGCTAGGGGTGACAACTCACATGGAGACATGAAACAGTTAGAATGCTAAGGGTGACAACTCACATGGAGACATGAAACATGGAATGCTAAGGGTGACAACTCACATGGAGACATGAAACATGGAATGCTAAGGGTGACAACTCACATGGAGACATGAAACACAGAATTCCAAGGGTGACAACTCACATGGAGACATGAAAAATGGAATGCTAAGGCTAACAACTCACATGGAGACATGAAATATGGAATGCTAAGGGTGACAACTCACATGGAGACATGGAATGCTAAGGCTAACAACTCACATGGAGACATGAAATATGGAATGCTAAGGGTGACAACTCACATGGAAACATGAAACAGCTAGAATGCTAAGGGTGACAACTCACAAGCAGACATAAAACATAGTATACTAAGGTGACAACTCACATGGAGACATGAAACAGAATGCCAAGGGTGACAACTCACATGGAGACATGAAGCATAGAATGCTAAGGGTGACAACTCACATGGAGACATGAAACAGTTAGAATGCCAAGGGTGACAACTCACATGGAGACATGAAACAGCTAGAATGCTAAGGGTGACAACTCACATGGAGACGTGAAACAGAATGCCAAGGGTGACAACTCACAAGCAGACATAAAACATAGTATACTAAGGTGACAACTCACACGGAGACATGAAACATGGAATGCTAAGGGTGACAACTCACATGGAGACATGAAACAGTTAGAATGCCAAGGGTGACAACTCACAAGCAGACATAAAACATAGTATACTAAGGCTGACAACACACACGGAGACATGAAAAAGTTAGAATGCTAAGGGTGACAACTCACATGGAGACATGGAACGCTAAGGGTGACAACTCACATGGAGACATGAAACATGGAACGCTAAGGGTGACAGCTTACATGGAGACATGAAACATGAAATGCTAAGGGTGACAACTCATATGGAGACATGAAACACAATACTAAGGTGACAACTCACATGGAGACATGAAACACAATACTAAGGTGACAACTCACATGGAGACATGAAACACAATACTAAGGTGACAACTCATATGGAGACATGAAACACAATACTAAGGTGACAACTCATATGGAGACATGAAACACAATACTAAGGTGACAACTCACATGGAGACATGAAACACAATACTAAGGTGACAACTCATATGGAGACATGAAACACAATACTAAGGTGACAACTCATATGGAGACATGAAACACAATACTAAGGTGACAACTCATATGGAGACATGAAACACAATACTAAGGTGACAACTCACATGGAGACATGAAACACAATACTAAGGTGACAACTCACATGGAGACATGAAACACAATACTAAGGTGACAACTCACATGGAGACATGAAACAGAATGCTAAGGGTGACAACTCACATGCAGACATGAAACAGTTTGAATGCTAAAGGGCCACAACAAGGAATCGAATCCGAAAGTAGCCACAATTTTCTCCCTTACAATAGTCCTTGAGTGGTGATGTAAGACACTCGAAATGATAAACCGAGGTCCCGTGTATAACATGCACTTATCGTTATGTAAAAGACTCTCTCTCTCTCTCTCTCTCTCTCTCTCTCTCTCTCTATCTATCTATATATATGTGTGTGTGTGTGTGTGTGTGTGTGTGTGTGTGTGTGTGCGAGCGGACGCACGTGAGTGGCTTTAGCTTGACTAAATGACATGGCCTGTTCTGCAAGTGACTCTGTGTTTGTTCCATTGCTTAGAGCTTGCTTTCTGACCAAAAGTATATGCTAGTATCCCTATCAATCAATCAATCAATCAAAAAGGAAATGACGGAATGGTGAGGTCCACAACTCACATGGAGATAAGAAACAAAGTGTTGGAACTCTGATAGTGACAACATGGAGACCCAAATAAAGAAATGTAAGGAACTCTAAGGGCCACAATTCAAATGGACACGTGGAATGGTAAAGGCTACAACTCACATGGACACGTGAAATGCTACAACTCACATGGACACGTGGAATGGTAAAGGCCACAACTCACATGGACATGTGGAATGGTAAAGGCTACAACTCACATGGACACGTGGAATTGTAAAGGTCACAACTAACATGGACACGTGGAATGGTAACGGCCACAACTCACATAGACACATGGAATGCTACAACTCACATGAACTCGTGAAATGCTACAACTCACATGGACACGTGGAATGGTAAAGGCCACAACTCACATGGACACGTGGAATGGTAAAGGCCACAACTCACATGGACATGTGGAATGGTACAGCTCACATAGACACGTGGAATTGTAAAGGCCACAACTCACATGGACACGTGGAATGGTACAGCTCACATAGCCACATGGAATGGTAAAGGCCACAACTCACATGGACAGGTGGAATGGTAAAGGCCACAACTCACATGGACACATGGAATGGTAAAGGCCACAACTCACATGGACACGTGGAATGGTAAAGGCCACAACTCACATGGACACGTGGAATGGTAAAGGCCACAACTCACATGGACATGTGGAATGGTACAGCTCACATAGACACGTGGAATGGTAAAGGCCACAACTCACATGGACAGGTGGAATGGTAAAGGCCACAACTCACATGGACACGTGGAATGGTAAAGGCCACAACTCACATGGACACATGGAATGGTAAAGGCAACAACTCACATGGACACGTAGAATGGTAAAGGCCACAACTCACATGGACACGTGGAATGGTAAAGGCAACAACTCACATGGACACGTAGAATGGTAAAGGCCACAACTCACATAGACACATGGAATGGTAAAGGCCACAACTCACATGGACAGGTGGAATGGTAAAGGCCACAACTCACATGGACACATGGAATGGTAAAGGCCACAACTCACATGGACACGTAGAATGGTAAAGGCCACAACTCACATGGACACGTAGAATGGTAAAGGCCACAACTCACATGGACACATTGAGGAAGAGCGAAAGGAGGAACTCGTTGTAGATGGCCCAGCTGATGAAGCGACTCTCGTTGAACTCGGAGGGCGCCTTCCGCACCACGATGCACAGCCTGACCCCCCACAGCAAGAACAGCATCTCCGCTGTGACACGTCATTGGTAGATTACGTCACGCTGTACTGACATCAGTGGATGACATCACTCTGCACTGACATCAGTGGATGACATCACACTGCACTGACATCAGTGGATGACATCACACTGCACTGACATCAGTGGATGACATCACACTATACTGACATCAGTGGATGACATCACACTGTACTGACATCAGTGGATGGCATCACACTATACTGACATCAGTGGATGACATCACTCTGCACTGACATCAGTGGATGACATCACACTGCACTGACATCAGTGGATGACATCACTCTATACTGACATCAGTGGATGACATCACACTATACTGACATCAGTGGATGACATCACACTGTACTGACATCAGTGGATGGCATCACACTATACTGACATCAGTGGATGACATCACACTATACTGACATCAGTGGATGACATCACACTGAACTGACATCAGTGGATGACATCACACTGAACTGACATCAGTGGATGACATCACTCTGCACTGACATCAGTGGATGACATCACTCTGCACTGACATCAGTGGATGACATCACACTGAACTGACATCAATGGATGACATCACACTATACTGACATCAGTGGATGACATCACACAATACTGACATCAGTGGATGACATCACACTGCACTGACATCAGTGGATGACATCACACTATACTGACATCAGTGGATGACATCACACTATACTGACATCAGTGGATGACATCACACTGTACTGACATCATTGGATGGCATCACACTGTACTGACATCAGTGGATGGCATCACACTATACTGACATCAGTGGATGACATCACACTGAACTGACATCAGTGGATGACATCACACTGAACTGACATCAGTGGATGACATCACTCTGCACTGACACCAGTGGATGACATCACTCTGCACTGACATCAGTGGATGACATCACATTGCAGTGACATCAGTGGATGACATCACACTATACTGACATCAGTTGATTACATCACATTGCACTGACATCAGTGGAGAACATCACACTATACTGACATCAGTGGATGACATCACACTGCACTGACATCAGTGGATGACATCACTCTGCACTGACATCAGTGGATGACATCACACTATACTGACATCAGTTGATTACATCACATTGCACTGACATCAGTGAATGACATCACATTGCAGTGACATCAGTGGGTGACATCACACTATACTGACATCAGTGGATGACATCACATTGCAGTGACATCAGTGGGTAACATCACACTATACTGACATCAGTGGATGACATCACACTATACTGACATCAGTTGATTACATCACATTGCACTGACATCAGTGGAGGACATCACACTATACTAACATCAGTGGATGACATCACACTGCACTGACATCAGTGGGTGACATCACTCTGTACTGACATCAGTTGATTACATCACATTGCACTGACACCAGTGGAGGACACCACACTATACTGACATCAGTGGATGACATCACACTGCAGTGACATCAGTGGGTGACATCACTCTGTACTGACATCAGTTGATTACACCACATTGCACTGACATCAGTGGAGGACACCACACTATACTGACATCAGTGGATTACATCACATTGCAGTGACATCAGTGGGTGACATCACTCTGTACTGACATCAGTGGATGACATCACACTATACTGTCTTCAGTGGATTACATCACACTATACTGTCTTCAGTGGATTACATCACACTGCAGTGACATCAGTGGGTGACATCACTCTGTACTGATATCAGTTGGTCTGGACGCTAGTCATTCGGATGAGACGATAAACCGAGGTCCCGTGTGCAGCATGCACTTAGTGCACGTAAAAGAACCCACGGCAACAAAACGGTTGTTCCTGGCAAAATTCTGTAGAAAAATCCACTTTGATAGGAAAAACAAATAAAACTGCACGCAGGAAAAATACAAAAAAAAAGGGTGGCGCTGTAGTGTACCGACGCACTCTCCCTGGGGAGAGCAGCCCGAATTTCACACAGAGAAATCTGTTGTGATAAAAAGAAATACAAATACATATTACATCACATTGCAGTGACATCAGTGGGTGACATCACACTGTACTGACACCAGTGGATTGCACCACACTGTACTGACATCAGTGGATTGCATCACACTGTACTGACATCAGTGGATTGCATCACACTGCACTGACATCAGTGGATTACATCACACTGTACTGACACCAGTGGATTACATCACACTGTACTGACACCAGTGGATTACATCACACTGCACTGACATCAGTGGATTACATCACACCGCACTGACATCAGTGGATTACATCACACCACACTGACATCAGTGGATTACATCACACTGCACTGACATCAGTGGATTGCATCACACTGCACTGACATCAGTGGATTGCATCACACTGCACTGACATCAGTGGATTACATCACACTGTACTGACATCAGTGGATTACAGCACACTGTACTGACACCAGTGGATTACATCACACTGCACTGACATCAGTGGATTGCATCACACTGCACTGACATCAGTGGATTACATCACACCGCACTGACATCAGTGGATTACATCACACTGTACTGCACTGACACACAAAAAGAGACAGACAGAGAAAGAGACACAGAGAAAGAAATAGAGACAGTCACACAGACACACAGAGAGAACTCAGAACTCAATGTTTCAATGTACATCGGCCTTTGGCCACCATATAAATGAGGTTTGGGATCGAGAGGAAGTCAAACAAATGTGAGAGAGAGAGAGAGGGAAAGAGAGAGAGGGGGAGATTGAAAGAGAAGAGAGAGGGGGAGACAGAGAGGAAGAGAGAAAGAAGAGGGAGGGGGGAGGGAGTGCTAACATCTAAACTTGTGCCGGAAGGTGGGGGCGGGGAGTGGGGATGGGATGAGGGTGATGAGGGAGATGAGGGTGTACCTACCATTACATGTCAGCAGAAAGAGACAGAGACAGAAAGAGACAGGGAGACAACCCCCGATACCCACCAATGGCGGCAGAGTGGTCCCACCAGTCCGAGGAACAGATGAAGGCTTTCAGGCCGCTGACGTCCTCACCTACACAACACGGGAAACGCACGTAACAGATTCCTCACCTACACAACACGGGAAACGCACGTAACAGATTCCTCACCTACACAACACGGGAAACGCACGTAACAGATTCCTCACCTACACAACACGGGAAACGCACGTAACAGATTCCTCACCTACACAACACGGGAAACGCACGTAACAGATTCCTCACCTACACAACACGGGAAACGCACGTAACAGATCCCTCACCTACACAACACGGGAAACGCACGTAACAGATTCCTCACCTACACAACACGGGAAACGCACGTAACAGATTCCTCACCTACACAATACGGGAAACGCACGTAACAGATTCCACGGACACAAAAACGACGTTCATGGCCACGCCCTGTTGAAAAATCCACCTCAAGAAAAAAATACAGGCAGAAAAAAAGGTAGCGCTGCACTGTAGGGACGCGCTCTCTCTGGGGACAACAGATATCACACAGAGTACTACACTACACTATACTTCACTTCTGTAATTATTATTATCATTATTATTATTGTTATAGCTGGATTATCAAATAATTTTGCACTAAGCGCTTCACAATGCAATAGTTCCAATAAGAATACATTACAATAAGTTACAACATCCATCCAACACAGGCAGTTTTCAACAGACGAGTGCTGAGGTTGGTTTCAAAGCTGGACATGGACTGACAGTGTGTCTTGGTCTCCATGGCAACAAGTTCAACCGGGGTGAGGACGGTTTAGTATAATAAACTGACTATGACTCGTCAATAACCCTTCACCCTTAAATTGCACTAGCTTGCACTGTTCTGGCCGTCACGTTGACAGAGAAGACAGGGAAGACGCACCTTGCACTACTCGAGTAGTGACGTTGTCAGGTAGAAAGAGAGGACAGGGAAGACAGAGAGGACAGGGAAGACAGGGAAGACGCACCTTGCACTACTCGGGTAGTGACGTTGTCAGGTAGAAAGAGAGGACAGGGAAGACAGAGAGGACAGGGAAGACAGGGAAGACGCACCTTGCACTACTCGAGTAGTGACGTTGTCAGGTAGAAAGAGAGGACAGGGAAGACAGAGAGGACAGAGAAGACAGGGAAGACGCACCTTGCACTACTCGAGTAGTGACGTTGTCAGGTAGAAAGAGAGGACAGGGAAGACAGAGAGGACAGGGAAGACAGGGAAGACGCACCTTGCACTACTCGGGTAGTGACGTTGTCAGGTAGAAAGAGAGGACAGGGAAGACAGAGAGGACAGGGAAGACAGGGAAGACGCACCTTGCACTACTCGGGTAGTGACGTTGTCAGGTAGAAAGAGAGGACAGGGAAGACAGAGAGGACAGGGAAGACAGGGAAGACGCACCTTGCACTACTCGGGTAGTGACGTTGTCTGGTAGACAGAGAGGACAGAGAAGACAGAGAGGACGCACCTTGCACTACCCGAGGAGTGCCGGCCACTGTCCTGGCCGTCAGGTAGACAGAGAAGACAGAGAGGACGCACCTTGCACTACCCGAGGAGTGCCGGCCACTGTCCTGGCCGTCAGGTAGACAGAGAAGACGAAGACGATGACCAACAGCCGTTTGATCAGGTCCCCGTCCGAGATCTTGATACGTTGTGCTGACCGTACCCGGAACACCACGGATATCCTGCACACACACACACACACACACACACACACACACACACACACACACACACACACACGTTTCAAGTTTTAATTATCCTTTCACTCCTACTGGAGTATGGAGGATTACTGCAAAATAATGCTCTAATAATTCTAATTTTTCAAGCATATCTACTTTTTCATAACTCCATATTTCTGCACCATACAACAAAATAGGAACAATCATCGTCTGGTACATGTCCAGAACGATATGTAAGGTAAATCTTGATTTCTGGCTGACTGAAGAAACGAAAACATAGCTTTTGGAGCCTGTTCATAAATAATTTTTTTTAGCTTTGTAAAAAGTTCCGTTTCAACTAAATTCGATGCCAAGATATTTAAAAGAATCGACAGCATCCAAACATGCATCACCAAATTTAAAAACAGGCTTTAACTTGTTTGTAGAATTAAATATCATCACTTCTTTACATTAACCACTAGTTTCAATTTTAAACAAAATTTGTGAAAAACACTGAAACACACACACACACACACACACACACACACACACACAACACACACACACACCGCTGAAACATGACAACCACCTGAGGGGACTAATACTCCAATATCCGAACAGAGCTGGGTCGTCACTGTTTGACGTGAGAGGACTAATACTCCAATATCCGAACAGAACTGGGTCGTCACTGTTTGACGTGAGAGGACTAATACTCCAATATCCGAACAGAGCTGGGTCGTCACTGTTTGACGTGAGAGGACTAATACTCCAATATCCGAACAGAACTGGGTCGTCACTGTTTGACGTGAGGGGACTAATACTCCAATATCTGAACAGAGCTGGGTCGTCACTGTTTGACGTGAGGGGACTAATACTCCAATATCCGAACAGAGTTGGGTCGTCATTGTTTGACGTGAGGGGACTAATACTCTAATATCCGAACAGAGTTGGGTCGTCATTGTTTGACGTGAGGGGACTAATACTCAATATCCGAACAGAGCTGGGTCGTCATTGTTTGACGTGAGAGGACTAATACTCCAATATCCGAACAGAGCTGGGTCGCCATTGTTTGACGTGAGGGGACTAATACTCCAATATCCGAACAGAGCTGGGTCGCCATTGTTTGACGTGAGGGGACTAATACTCCAATATCCGAACAGAGCTGGGTCGTCATTGTTTGACGTGAGAGGACTAATACTCCAATATCCGAACAGAGCTGGGTCGTCACTGTTTGACGTGAGGGGACTAATACTCCAATATCCGAACAGAGCTGGGTCGTCATTGTTTGACGTGAGGGTTGTATGAAGAATCTGACGAATGCTCAGCAGCGCACTGCACCAGCAGATAAGACGTAGGAAAACCAAGGCCAGGATTCAAACCACAGTGCCAAGGACATCCACGCTGATAATTCAGACGAATCAATTGTACAAGATCTTGAAGCCAAACGCCAGAAACTAAATTTGTCACCTGCAAGTGCAAAAACGGAATGGGAAGAGTTGGACCAGAAAATAGTTCGGAAACTTAATGCGCTGATAGGAAAGAGCACCTTGGGACACAAGTTATCCACCTACGGAGATATCGTGTACGCAACATGTCCGGAAACCTATGGAGTGAAAGAACCAAAGACAAGAACACCACCTCAAAAATCCAGGCGACAACGAGAAATGGACAAAATCCGAAATGCAAAAAGAAAGCTCAAGAAAACGATGAAGACAGCTTCAGAATTTGAGAAGCAGGGCCTACATAAACTTTGGAACGACCTGACAGCAAAGCACAGTGCCCTCAGTAAAGCAGAATCAGCAAGGAGGAAAAGGAGCAAAAAGAAAACACAAGACTGTTCCTTCCGAGACCCCTTTCAGTTCGCCAGGAAACTGTTCGAGCAGCCCAAATCAGGGACACTCACAGAGGACAAAGAAACACTTGAACAGCACCTCAGGAAAACGTAATCTGGTCCGCAAAGCAAGAAACCACTAGATCTCAGTGGTTTGGTTCATCCCAGGAAACCAGAGAAGAAAGAAGTTCAGCGATAAACCAACAACCCTTTGAGGAAGTACAGAAAGGGGTCAAGAAAGCCAGGGCCAAATCATCACCAGGCCCAAACGGAATACCATACCTGCTGAACAAGAAATGTCCTGAAGTCCTTGAGTGGCTCCACAGAGTGATAAGATCAGCATGGAGGAACCTGAAGATCAGCGACCAGTGGATGATAGCTGATGGCGTGTACATCCCGAAAGAGCAGAATTCAAGTACCATCAGCCAGTTCAGACCAATATCGCTCCTGAATGTCGAAGGAAAAATCTTCTTCTCTGTCGTGGCTGCAAGACTGACAAAATACCTCATAAAAAATGAGTACCTGGATGTGTCAGTCCAGAAAGGCTGCATCCCAGGAGTTCCTGGCTGTGTAGAACATGCCACAATGATCTGGGATGCAATCCAAAGAGCAAAGGCAGAGAAAAAGAACCTTGACGTGGCATGGTTGGATCTGGCAAATGCGTGCGGGTCAGTTCCTCATGAGATGATCCAACTGGCTCTCAAGATCCACCATGTACCAACGAACATCAGGGAAATGCTGAAGAAGTACTTCCATGGCTTCTCAATGCGGTTCACCACCAAGGAATACACGACAGATTGGATCAATCTGGAAGTGGGCATAGCCATGGGCTGTGCAATTTCTCCAATCCTGTTTGCGCTGGCAATGGAAGTGATCTTGAAGGCCTCAATGAAGGGAACGGATCGAGCCGACCTCGGAAACGGATACCAAATACCTCCTTTGAAAGCCTTCATGGATGACACAACAGTCCTTTCAACAAAAGAGGATGACACCCAAGAAATACTGAAGTGGCTGAACGAGCTAGTTGCCTCAGCCAGGATGAACTTCAAACCAAAGAAATCATGGAGCCTCTCACTGCGTAAAGGAAAGGTAGCTGAAACAGTCACATTCACTGTAGCCAACCAAGCCATTCCAACGGTGTCAGATGAGCCAGTCAAGAGCCTTGGAAGATGGCATGACGAGTCCCTGAAAGACACAAAAAGAGGAAAGGAAACCAAGCAGACAGCAGAAGGCCTGCATGTCATAGACCAGTGTGGCCTTCCTGGCAAATACAAAGTGTGGTGCCTACAGTCCATGCTGATACCAAAGCTCCTGTGGCCTCTCCTGATATATATATGATATCAGCTGTAGCACAGTCAAGTCAACTGAGGCAAAGATCAACAAGTACACACGCAAATGGCTTGGTGTCCCACCTGGTCTCACTGATATGGCACTCTGCTGTCACCAAGCAAAGCTGAGGCTACCTCTGAAATCCCTTGTTGAAGAATACAATGTAGAGAAGCAAGACTTCTCAGGATGCTCAAAGACTCAGGTGACAGTATTGTGAGATCCAACCGACCCAAGCTGAAGACTGGCAGAAAATGGAAAGTCAGGGAGGCAGTCAGTACAGCGAAAGAAAGCCTTAAGACGAAGGAAATAATAGGACACACCCAAACCAACAGACAAGGCCTGGGAGTGACAAAGATGGAATGGTGGTCCAAGGCAAGGGGGAAAGCAAAAAGAGACATGATCATACAGGAGATCAAGAAGGAAGAGGATGACAAAAGAGTCCAGAAGGCAGTCCAGCAAGGCCAGCAAGGGCAGTGGACAACATGGGAAAATGCACTCCAAAGGAGCCTCAGCTGGAGCGACATGTGGAACATGGCCCCTCTGAGGATCAGCTTCATCTGATGTACGACCTCCTTCCCTCGAATACAAACTTGGTGAAGTAGGGAAAAGCAGATGACCCTGCGTGCCCGCTCTGCCACAAACATTGGAACATGTCCTCAGCTCGTGCAAAGCAGCGTTGAGCCAAGGATGGTACACATGGAGGCACAACCAAGTGCTAAAAGAAATTGCACAAGTGGTGAGCACTGTCCAAGGTGCACCAACCCCACCAAAAGTTCCAGCTGAATTGTGCTCGGCAGAAGGCAATACATTCTGGCCAGGAACAGCATCCAAAGTTTCCAAAGCGTGGAAGATTGGGAATGCACAGTTGGCCTACTAGAGGGGAAGAAACACCCGGAAATCATCAGCAAGAGCGGCATGAGACCTGACATTGTACTCCGCTCCATGGCAACGAAATAAGCGATTCTGACTGAGCTCACTGTGACATACGAAAGCAGAATGGTGGAATCCCACATCTACAAGACCGAGAAGTATGCTAGTGTACCCAGCAGCCTGAGAGAATCTGGCTTCCGAGCCAAAGTCCTCGCCATAGAGATTGGTGCAAGAGGGTTTGTGGGCGCATCTGCCTACAGCCTCATGAAACAGCTGTCGATTTCTGGCAGAGAGAGGACATGGGCTCTCAAGACAATGGCAGAAGCAGCAGAAAAGAGTTCCAGCTGGAACTGGTCGAGGAGGAATGAAAGTAAACTTCATAAGGAATAAATTTCACTTCTCAAACTAGGCGTACGATGGCTCAGTGGTTAAAACGTCTGCCAGAAAAGCTGACTCAGTCCTGAAGTGGCGACCATCCTGGAGGCGCGGGTTCGAACCTGCTGACGACCATGAACAAAAAAGAAAAAAAAGAAAAAAGAAAACAAAAGGCGGCAATACAAGAGCATCCAGGAGTTATGACCTGGCTGCGGTCCAGCCCCATTAGTAAGGGAGTTAAGGGCCGAAACACTTGACTGAGGGGGGCTTCTTCTCTGAAGGTCTTGTACTGTCCAGCTTTCCCTAGAGTTTCTTATCACTCCAATATCCGAACTGAGCTGGACTGGATCATCAATGTTTGACGTGAGCTGATCCAAGCAACGGGTAACCTAGCATCAAGCCCCCAGTGTTCTGAAAAACATCGACAACGGGTAACCTAGCATCAAGCCCCCAGTGTTCTGAAAAACATCGACAACAATGAAGGAAAGAAAGGAAAGCAAGCCAACAAATACACAAAGGGAAACCGTCAGTCGTCATTCATCAGTCCTCAATCAGCAGTCATGACTCGGCATCATTCGTCAGTCATGACTCCGCAGTCATCAACCATCATTCAACAGTCACAAATCATGATTCAGCAGTCCTGACTCAGCAGCCACCAATCATCATTCATCTTTCGTCAGTCATGACTCAGCAGTCATCATTCATGTCTCATCAGTCATGACTCAGCAGTCATCATTCATGACTCATCAGCCATGACTCAGCAGTCATCATTCATGACTCAGCAGTCATCATTCATGTCTCATCAGTCATGACTCAGCAGTCATCAGTCATGTCTCATCAGTCATGACAGCAGTCAGCACTTACCTCCACGTCTTCAGCAGCAGTGCCCCATAGGAGATGGAGAAGCCGATCTCCCTCAGCCAGAACTGGATACAACACGTGGCCACTGTGGCCTCAAAGTACCCCACGATCAGCTGTACACAGTACACACCCCACGATCAGCTGTACACAGTACACACCCCACGATCAGCTGTACACAGTACACACCCCACGATCAGCTGTACACAGCACACACCCCACGATCAGCTGTACACAGTACATACATGACATATCCCATGGTCAGCTGTACACAGTACATACATGACATACCCCACGATACGCTGTTTACAGTACATACATGACATACCCCACGATCAGCTGTATACACAGCACATACCCCTATCAACTGTACCCAGTACATACCCCCGATAAGCTGTGCAACAGTACATACCACACGACCAGCTGTACACAGTACATACCCCCGATTAACTGAACACACAACAGTATTCAATGTGTTCTCCACAAGCATCTGTACACACCAGTACAGCTCAAAATAACCAGTACTGACTGAGCGCTGTAAACAGAAGTAATTACAGGGCAGTACAAACACAATACAAGTTGTACTTAGAAGGTAGTGCAAACACAGTACAAGTTGTACTTACATGGCAGTACAGTACAAACACAAGTTATACTTACATGGCAGTACAAACGCAAGTTATACTTACAGGGCAGTACAAACACAATACAAACACTACTTAGAAAGCATTACAAACACAAGTTGTACTTACTGGGCAGTACAAACACAATACAAACACTACTTAGAAAGCAGTACAAACACAATACAAAAACTACTTAGAAAGCAGTACAAACGCAATGCAAGTTGTACTTACTGGGCAGTACAAACATGATACAAACACTACTTACAGAGCAATACAAACACTACTTAGAAAGCAGTACAAACACGATACAAGTCGTACTTACTGGGCAGTACAAACACTACTTAGAAAGCAGTACAAACACAACACAAGTTGTACTTACTGGGCAGTACAAAAACAATACAAACACTACTTAGAAAGCAGTACAAACACGATACAAGTTGTACTTACTGGACAGTACAAACACGATACAAACACTACTTAGAAAGCAGTACAAACACGATACAAACACTACTTAGAAAGCAGTACAAACACGATACAAACACTACTTAGAAAGCAGTACAAACACGATTCAATCACTACTTAGAAAGCATTACAAGTACGATACAAACAGTACTTACAGGACAGTACAAACACAATGCAAACACTACTTAGAAAGCAGTACAAACACAATACAAGTTGTACTTACTGGGCAGTACAAGAAAAAAGCCCCCAGCAAAACGACTCGCATCAACACTGGGCTGGCTGCTTTCATGACCTACACACACACGCGCACGCACGCACGCACGCACGCGGTGATAACTGATTTGAAGTGTGATGACTTCAATGCTTGATCTGCAGTCTGATCACTTTGATACTGGATTGGCAATGTGATGGAATGTTTTCATGCAATGAACAAACTCAGCAAACTAAACAATTTGGATAGATGGGACATTTTGGTGGAGTCAACCTGTGAAAAACAATGAAAAATTTCATCCAATACGAAACACGAAGTATTTCATAAAAGTTACAAAAATGTGTGCTTTGCATAACTGATTTATGATGATTTAAATCTGTCCTAAATAAGTATGATCAATTTAAGTTATCACATCTTTTGCTGAACACCTTGTCATGCTGCACCTCACTGGGAAGATCTCAGCAGGCAGGTTTCAAATATCCAACAACGAAAGGTCGATTTAAAGACCTCAAGAAGGAAACTTAACGCGGGTAGTGGAAGCGTTGGTAGGGGAGGGAGGGGGGAGGGGGGAGGGAGGGGGCGGGGGCGTTCCAATACTTTACATATAGATTTGATTAAACATACAAATACTAAAACGTAGGGATGTAATTTGTGCAAAACACTCTCCACAAGTTCCAGCCAAGATCGTCAGACAGCAGTCGCTTCCTCCTGTGTTCTGATGGTGACAGTGGACACGACAGACTGTGGCACTGACCTTGACCTCCCTGTAGTGGATGGTGAACTACAGCACTGACCTTGACCTCCCTTGTAGTGAATGGTGACCTACAGCACTGACCTTGACCTCCCTTGTAGTGAATGGTGACATACAGCACTGACTTTGACTTCCTTGTAGTGGATGGTGACCTAGAGCACTGACCTTGATCTCCCTGAAGTGGATGGTAACCAGAGCACTAACCTTGACCTCCCTGTAGTGGATGGTAACCAGAGCACTGACCTTGACCTCTCTGTAGTGGATGGTAACCAGAGCACTGACCTTGACCTCCCTGTAGTGGATGGTGAACCAGAGCAGCACGAGGATGAAGCAGACGATGAGGCCTGACACACCGAGCAGGATGGACCTCTGCAGCCAGTTGAGGGTCAGCACACAGGGGCTGGGGTCCGTGCAGTGCTCACAGCCCGGGGCACACTGCAGGCACTCAAAGGCCGCGTCGTAGTTGTTGGGCAGGTGCTGCCACACAGATACACGTGTCAGTCTGTGCTGCCACACAGATACACGTGTCAGTCTGTGCTGCCACACACATACATGTGTCAGTCTGTGCTGTGACACAGATACACGTGTCAGTCTGTGCTGCCACACACATACATGTGTCAGTCTGTGCTGTGACACAGATACACGTGTCAGTCTGTGCTGCCACACACATACACGTGTCAGTCTGTGCTGCCACACAGATACACGTGTCAGTCTGTGCTGTCACACACATACATGTGTCAGTCTGTGCTGCCACACACATACATGTGTCAGTCTGTGCTGTCACACAGATACACGTGTTGTGACACATAGATATGTGTGTCTTTCTGTGCTGTGACAAATACATGTGATTCTGTGCTCTGTGTGTGTGTGTGTGTGTGTGTGTGTGTGTGTGTGTGTGTGTGTGTGTGTTCGAAGAAAGACATATACACGTATTATTCTGTGTGGGGTCAAAGTCATACAAACCTGTTTGTGTGGAGACATAGATACACGTGTTATTCTGTCTGTTTCTGTCTCTGTGTCTCTGTCTGTCTGTTTCTGTCCCCCTGTCTCTGTCTGTCTGTCTGTTTCTGTCCCCCTGTCTCTGTCTGTCTGTCTGTTTCTGTCCCCCTGTCTCTGTCTGTCTGTCCCCCTGTCTCTGTCTGTTTCTGTCCCCCTGTCTCTGTCTGTCTGTTTCTGTCCCCCTGTCTCTGTCTGTTTCTGTCCCCCTGTCTCTGACTGTCTGTCTGTCTGTTTCTTTCCCCCTGTCTGTGTCTGTTTCTTTCCCCCTGTCTCTGTCTGTCTGTCCCCCTGTTTCTGTCTGTCTGTCTGTTTCTGTCCCTCTGTCTCTGTCTGTTTCTGTCCCTCTGTCTCTGTCTGTTTCTGTCCCCCTGTCTCTGTCTGTTTCTGTCCCTCTGTCTCTGTCTGTTTCTGTCCCTCTGTCTCTGTCTGTTTCTGTCCCCCTGTCTCTGTCTGTTTCTGTCCCCTGTCTCTGTCTGTCCCTCTGTCTCTGTCTGTTTCTGCCCCCCTGTCTCTGTCTGTTTCTGTCCCTCTGTCTCTGTCTGTTTCTGTCCCCCTGTCTCTGTCTGTCTGTTTCTGTCCCTCTGTCTCTGTCTGTTTCTGTCCCCCTGTCTCTGTCTGTTTCTGTCCCCTGTCTCTGTCTGTCCCTCTGTCTCTGTCTGTTTCTGCCCCCCTGTCTCTGTCTGTTTCTGTCCCTCTGTCTCTGTCTGTCTGTTTCTGTCCCCTGTCTCTGTCTGTTTCTGTCCCCTGTCTCTGTCTGTTTCTGTCCCCCTGTCTCTGTCTGTCTGTTTCTGTCCTCCTGTCTCTGTCTGTTTCTGTCCCCCTGTCTCTGTCTGTCTGTTTCTGTCCCCTGTCTCTGTCTGTTTCTGTCCCCTGTCTCTGTCTGTTTCTGTCCCCCTGTCTCTGTCTGTTTCTGTCCCCCTGTCTCTGTCTGTCTGTTTCTGTCCCTCTGTCTCTGTCTGTCTGTTTCTGTCCCCCTGTCTCTGTCTGTCTGTTTCTGTCCTCCTGTCTCTGTCTGTTTCTGTCCCCTGTCTGTCTGTTTCTGTCCCCCTGTCTCTGTCTGTCTGTTTCTGTCCCTCTGTCTCTGTCTGTCCCCCTGTCTCTGTCTGTTTCTGTCCCCATGTCTCTGTCTGTCTGTTTCTGTCCCCCTGTCTCTGTCTGTCTGTCTGTTTCTGTCCCCCTGTCTCTGTCTGTCTGTCTGTTTCTGTCCCCCTGTTTGTCTGTTTCTGTCCCCCTGTCTCTGTCTGTCTGTCTGTCTGTTTCTGTCCCCCTGTCTGTCTGTTTCTGTCCCCCTGTCTCTGTCTGTCTGTCTGTCTGTTTCTGTCCCCCTGTCTCTGTCTGTCTGTTTCTGTCCCCCTGTCTCGTCTGTCTGTCTGTTTCTGTCCCCCTGTCTGTCTGTTTCTGTCCCCCTGTCTCTGTCTGTCTGTCTGTTTCTGTCCCCATGTCTCTGTCTGTCTGTTTCTGTCCCCCTGTCTCTGTCTGTTTCTGTCCCCCTGTTTGTCTGTTTCTGTCCCCCTGTCTCTGTCTGTTTCTGTCCCCCTGTCTCTGTCTGTCTGTCTGTCTGTTTCTGTCCCCCTGTCTCGTCTGTCTGTCTGTTTCTGTCCCCCTGTCTCTGTCTGTCTGTTTCTGTCCCCCTGTCTCTGTCTGTCTGTCTGTCTGTCTGTTTCTGTCCCCCTGTCTCGTCTGTCTGTCTGTTTCTGTCCCCCTGTCTGTCTGTTTCTGTCCCCCTGTCTCTGTCTGTTTCTGTCCCCCTGTCTCTGTCTGTCTGTCTGTCTGTTTCTGTCCCCCTGTCTCGTCTGTCTGTCTGTTTCTGTCCCCCTGTCTCTGTCTGTCTGTTTCTGTCCCCCTGTCTCTGTTTGTCTGTCTGTCTGTTTCTGTCCCCCTGTCTCTGTCTGTCTGTTTCTGTCCCCCTGTCTGTCTGTTTCTGTCCCCCTGTCTCTGTCTGTCTGTCCCCCTGTCTCTGTCTGTTTCTGTTCCCCTGTCTCTGTCTGTCTGTTTCTGTCTCCCTGTCTCTGTCTGTCTGTTTCTGTCCCCCTCTCTAACCAATCTTGTTCAGCGTGGGGACTGGATTTTTTAAAAGTACACCCGCGCTTATCTATTGAAATAAAGAGTTTGATCTGGTCTGGTCTGGTCTGGTCTTGTCATGTCAGGTCCCTGTGTGGCAGCGTCTGAGTGTGGCATTGTCAGTGTCTCAGTGTATCAGTGTCTTAGTGTGGCAGTGTCTCAATGTGGCAGTGTCTCAGTGTGGCAGTGTCTCAATGTCTCAGTGTATCAGTGTCTCAGTGTGGCAGTGTCTCAATGTCTCAGTGTGGCAGTGTCTCAGTGTGGCAGTGTCTCAATGTCTCAGTGTGGCAGTGTCTCAATGTCTCAGTGTGGCAGTGTCTCAATGTGGCAGTGTCTCAGTGTGGCAGTGTCTCAATGTCTCAGTGTGGCAGTGTCTCAATGTGGCAGTGTCTCAATGTCTCAGTGTGGTAGTGTCTCAATGTGGTAGTGTCTCAATGTCTCAGTGTAGCAGTGTCTCAGTGTGGTAGTGTCTCAGTGTGGCAGTGTCTCAATGTGGCAGTGTCTCAGTGTGGCAGTGTCTCAATGTAGCAGTGTCTCAGTGTAGCAGTGTCTCAATGTGGCAGTGTCTCAGTGTGGCAGTGTCTCAATGTCTCAGTGTGGCAGTGTCTCAGTGTGGCAGTGTCTCAATGTCTCAGTGTGGCAGTGTCTCAATGTCTCAGTGTGGCAGTGTCTCAATGTCTCAGTGTGGTAGTGTCTCAATGTGGTAGTGTCTCAATGTCTCAGTGTAGCAGTGTCTCAGTGTGGCAGTGTCTCAATGTCTCAGTGTAGCAGTGTCTCAGTGTGGCAGTGTCTCAATGTGGCAGTGTCTCAATGTCTCAGTGTGGCAGTGTCTCAGTGTGGCAGTGTCTCAGTGTGGCAGTGTCTCAATGTCTCAGTGTGGTAGTGTTTCAATGTGGCAGTGTCTCAGTGTGGCAGTGTCTCAATGTCTCAGTGTGGCAGTGTCTCAGTGCAGGTTCACCTTTCTCTTCCTCTCATACTGCTCTTCCACCACTGTGCCCGGGTAGTACCGCTTGGCGGCCTTCACGTCAGGGAAGTAGAAACCCTTCTTGCATACACACTGGTACGACCCGCGCCGAAAGCCCAGCCCTGACATGTGTTCACACTGCAACACAAACACACACACACACAAACACACACACACGCGCGCGTGCACACACACACACACACCCTGTTGACCATTATTTCTTCATTTCTGTGCACAACGTAAAACAAAAGCTTTGTACATCAGGAAGGGACGATACTCATTTCTTGCCTTCAGTGCGCATGGTATGCAGTTTATCTCCCTTCGTAGATTGTTTATTTCTCCTTCGCAAGAACTTTTCACTGGGTGGGTCCAGTCAGCTTCAGTCACAGAACAGAACTTGGCAAACAGTCAGCTTCAGTCACAGAACAGAACTTGGCAAACAGCTTCAGCCACATTACAGAACTTGGCAAACAGCTTCAGTCACAGAACAGAACTTGGCAAACAGCTTCAGTCACATTACAGAACTTGGCAAACAGTCAGCTTCAGTCACAGAACAGAACTTGGCAAACAGTTTGCTTCAGTCACAGAACAGAACTTGGCAAACAGCTTCAGCCACATTACAGAACTTGGCAAACAGCTTCAGTCACAGAACAGAACTTGGCAAACAGCTTCAGTCACATTACAGAACTTGGCAAACAGTCAGCTTCAGTCACAGAACAGAACTTGGCAAACAGTTTGCTTCAGTCACAGAACAGAACTTGGCAAACAGTCAGCTTCAGTAACAGAACAGAACTTGGCAAACAGTTTGCTTCAGTCACATTACAGAACTTGGCAAACAGTCAGCTTCAGTCACAGAACAGAACTTGGCAAACAGCTAGCTTCAGTAACATTACAGAACTTGGCAAACAGTTTGCTTCAGTAACATTACAGAACTTGGCAAACAGTCAGCTTCAGCCACATTACAGAACTTGGCAACACACGCACACACATTTAGACCATAAGGCATTGTACAACAATACATTTATAGAAACATCCAGGGAATAAATCGTATATAAAAGTAAAATGCACACACACACACACACACACACACACACACACACACACACTCTTACACACATACACACACATGGATGTAGGCACGTGTGCACGCACATAACTTATGTCACGCTAAAAAAATCTGTACATTAACATTAAGACACATGAAATCCAAGTAAAATAAGAAAATATTTCAGCAGAAAGCTGATTAAAGGAGATTTTGAGTCACGTGGGTCTCCCCCCCCCCCCCACTTCCTTTCCTATTGACACTTGTTACGCCCTC